>NW_006291015.1:2349823-2355332 GCF_000327345.1 Myotis davidii
TATACACATATTTGTGTTAACCACTCAAGGCTTTTCTCTATGCAAACAACCCTGAAATGATAGTCTGGAAAAACAGTCCAATCTGTTGCACTGCTCACAAGACACAGAAATGTGAGAATATTTCCCTGATAACAAATATCCAGGTAAACATAAAACTAACGTTCTTAATTTCTTTAAAATACAAATTTTAAGCATATTTATAATACTGTCTTGTGATATTTGAAAAATGCACATGAGCCTGGCCAGTGTGGCTCAGTGGTTGAGTATCGACCCATGAACCAAGAGGTTGCAGGTTCGATTCCTGGTCAGGGCACATGCCCAGGTTATGGGCATGATCCCCAGTGTGGGTGTGCAGAAGGCAGCTGATCAAGGCTTCTTGCTCCTAATGTTTCTACTTCTCCATCCCTCTCCCTTCCTCTCTGTCTAAAAAAAAAAAAAAATCAATAAAAACATGTTTTGGTTTTTTTTTAAAAAAAGCACATGACTACTTTAACAGAGGAAAAGTCAGAAGGTTACTAAATAGATTATAAACTGTCTATATTTAAGTGATATATTAATTCTAAGTGGACTGTAGAACTTAGCTAAGCATACCATAATACCTGGAGCAAACATAAAAGTAATACAAATAGGTACAGAAAAAACTCCAACAGGCAAATAAAACAGAGATGTAAAAATATCTAAAAAAAAAAAAAAAAAAAAGGCCCAAAGGAAATTGATAAAGAAAACAGTGAAACAAACAGCAGATAGTAGAAAAGCAAGAAATGGATTATAAACAGATAGACATAAATAACTAATGAATGACTATAAAGTTTCAGTAAGCAAGATGAATAAGCTCACATGGAAGGTCAGAGACAATCATAAGATTTCTGCTTGTTTTCATATAAGCCAATTGAATAAACATTAAGAAATTTAGCCCTAACCAGTTTGTCTCAGTGGATAGAGTGTCAGTCTGCGGACTGAAGGGTCCCAGGTTCGATTCCGGTCAAGGGCATGTACTTTGGTTGCGGGCATGTCCCCAGTGGGGAGAGTGCAGGAGGCAGCTGATCGATGTTTCTCTCTCATCAATGTTTCTAACTCTCTATTCCTCTCCCTTCTTCTCTGTGAAAAATCAATAAAATACATTTAAGAAAAAAAAAAAGAAATTTAAAAGAATACGGGGCAGAGCAGGATAATGGTCCCCTCCTCTGGCCCTCTGATAGCTGCTGTTCCTCCAGCCCCACCCCCATCTTTGTTGGAATCATTTCCATGTCTGCTTTCCTCACCTGGTTGGGAGTGTCTTCAAGGCAAGCACTGTGCCTATGCCTCATCTTCTTTTCTTTTTTTTACACTACACAGCGAGGCTTTATAATATTATTATACTATGTCTGGACCTAAGAAACAGATGGAGAATATGTTAATACTGCAAATTCATCTTAAAACTGGATTGTGTATGTATCCATTATATCGTACATAGCACAAAATTAAAAAAGAAAATATTCTTTCAGTATTGAAAATAGTCATTCCATAAAACAAAATGTCATACATGTGTTCAAGAATGGGTGAGAATAAGTAAAATTCCAACATAAATCTTTGTGTTTCACTGTGCTGTTTGTTAAAGAAAAGGAAATAGCCAAATTTCAAAAAAGAGTAGGCAAAATCTATGAGCAGACATTTTATCAAAAAATATGTAGAAGGTAAAAAACAAATCTGAAAAAATTCTCATCATGACTCCTTAGGGAATCAATTAAAACAACAGTGAGAAAGCACTACATACTTATTACATGGGCTGAAGTTAAATTTATTTACTAACCTAATATTTGCTAAGAGGTAGAGTAAATGGAACTCTCATATACTGTTGGTAATACTGAGACCTGTTATACAAAACTATACCTATAGTCAACAATGATGTATTGTACACTTACAACTTGGTTGAACAGTAGATTTCATGTTGTTTTCTTACCCTAACTCAATCATTTTTTTTTAATTGATACAAAAGAAATATCCAGTTTTATGGAGGGGTCTCTCTTTTCCGCGTCCAGCGTGCTAGAGAGTGGTCCGGTTCTTTGAGTAGGGGCGGCTGGGGACTGAGAAAATGAAAGAGACAGACACAGAGATGGAAGGAAAAAGCTGGGACTGGGTGGGACCACTGTCCTCTTCTGATGGAGAGACAGAGACCCAGCACAGAAACAGCATGTTTATTTTATATCCCAATACCAGGAAGTTTCACCAAAGGTCAAGACAAAAGAGCTTGGGCCCGAGTTGTATTCATTCCCAGTGCTTGGCTGGATTTATATAATAAAACCCACTCCCAGGCACCTGGGCAGAAATGAAGGTGAAGCTGAGAACACTTCTGCTTTTTTGGCAAAATGCATATCCAGGACATGGCTTTGCCTACCGCCCTGGATTCAGCTGACAATATATTAAAGAAATGCCCATGTGCCTTCCCAGGGGCCCTCTACATAGTTAAATGTAATTTAAAGACATAAAATAAAAGACACAGATGGTTTAAAAAGTAATAAATGGAAAAAAGATATACACACATAAAGTTGAAGAAAACTCGAGTGGTTACATTAATATTGGATAAGAAAGACTTCAAGAGAGAATCTACCAGAAATCAAGGAACTCTTTTATAATGAAAAATGAGTCATTTTTAAATTTAATATTACAATTAGAAGCATGTATTTTACACAATAACAAAAAATGAACCAAGATTTAATTTAATTAAGAAATGAAACTCTAAAATCATATTAACAATTTTAGACTACTATCTTGTGATTGATAGCAAACTAGATTTAAAATTAGTAAATGCATTCTTTGTCTGATATTAATTGCCTTGCCCTCATTTATTTGGTACATCTGTTGAAAACATTTCTTTTCAAGCAAATATGGTATATTCATCAATGCAGACCATATGATGGGCTAAAAAATAAATTTAAAAGAATTATGATTATGCATGTTATGGTATCTGATAGTAGCAGAATTAACTATGTTTGCAATTATTAAAATTATCCAGGAAACATTTAAATATGTGAAATTGAAGAACATATTTCAAAATAATATATCATCAAAAAGACATCCCAAAGAAAATTAGAAAAATATTCGAAGTCAATAAAAAAATACTACAACATACCATAATAGTTCAAACAAAGGCTCTAGATGGCTTAGATACAATATATATATATATATAATCATTCTACCTGCTTGTTGTGTCTCTTTAGCAATGAATGTTTTCTGCTGGACCTTAGCATGAGACATAACAATCTTCAATCCTTGTGTCTACACCCATATGCTCATTTATATGCTTTGTCCCCAAAACAATGGAATGTGAAATTATGACCTAGCGTATTTTAGATCTCTGGTCAACCAACTCAGCCATATTCTCTGTCCTTGAGAATGTTTTTGGCTGCTCCTCTATCCACATAAAACAAATATTGGGAGAATTTCCCTTCATTATTGGGTATTGGAAGGATTTCCCTTCACTGTTCTCCTTCAACCTATGTGATGTCAACATATTTTGCTAGCCCATTTGTGTAGCAGGCCTTTGCTTATGTTTCATCTTTTCTGACAGTTCATTAGAGAAGACCCAGTATGAGTACATCTATCTAAATAATAGAGGAATATGCAAATGAGCCTGAACAGAAGGGACCTGAGGCTGCATGGTGGCTGGCTGGGGTGAGGGACCTCAGGCTGTGCCCCCTGCCCCACAGGGCTTGATGGGGACCTCAAGCCATGCCCTTCACCTGGCAGGGCTTGACCCGGATATCAGGCTATACCTCCTGCCCTAGCGCCATGCTGGGGGGACCTCAGGCCATGCCCTCCACCCAGTGGGGCTTGACAGGGGATCTTAAGACATGCCTCCTGATCTCGGCGAAAGGCCGGGGCACCTGGGGCTGAGCCCCCAGGTCTTGATGGGGATGGGCCAGCTGGGTCTGGGTTTCACCAAATGGGGTAGGGCCAGCTGGGTCTGGGTCTTCTGTGTTTTCAAAGCGCGTGGTGGGTGGGGACTTGACTCTAGGTACCGCGGCACACCCCAGACTCTGACAGGAGGGAGATTTTCATATACATTTTACTAATTTTCTTTCATCTGTGACACTTCTATTATAGAGAAAGGGAAAGTAGCAATATTAAAATATTTCTCCTAATTAATTCATTTTTAATGTGCATGAATTTCATGCACCAGCCACTACTGTGATTATAAGATGAAAGAAAGGCTTGAGTTTAATAGAAGTGGAGGACATAGCAATTTGGGCTACCTGTCATTATATTTTACTAGAGGCTTGGTGCACAAAATTCATGCAATTGGGGGGACCCTCAGCCAGGACTGTCCAGGGTCTTCAGAGGATGTCCGACTGCTGGCTTAGGCCCGTTCCCCATGGTCGGGAGTGGGCCTAAGCCAGCAGTTGGACATCCTTTGCACTGCTGTGGAGGTGGGAGAGGTTCCCACCACCAAGGCTGTGCTAGCCAGCTGTGAGCCAGGCTTCTGGCTGAGAGGCGCTCCCCCTGTGGGAGCGCACTGACCACCAGGAGGCAGCTCCTGCATTGAGCATCTGCCCCTGGTGGTCAGTGTGCATCATAGTGACCAACCATTCCATTGTTGAGTCAATTTGCATATTAGCCTTTTATTATATAGGTCCTTGGTTGATTACTTCCCACCCACCCATGATTGGGACTGGAGAGGGACATAGGAGGTTGGCCAGCCGAGGAGGGACCACAGAATGGCTCCAAGCCATGTCTGGCACATCTCAATCAGTCTCGATAGGATGGACCCTAGCAGCAAGCTAACCTACTGGTCAGAGTGTCTGCTCCCTGGTGGTCAGTGCACATCATAGCGAGAGGTTGAGTGGCCTGAGCATATCATTAGCATATTACACTTTGATTGGTTGAACGAATGACCCGATGACTGGACACTTAGCATACATATTAGGCTTTTATTATATAGGACTAATATCCCGGTGCACGAAATTCGTGCACTGGGGTGGCAGGGGGGAGGGCCCCTCAGTCTGGCCTTCACCCTCTCCAATCTGAGACCCCCTCAGGGAATGTCCAACTACCTGTCTGTGCCCACACTTTTAACAGATAACAGCTCCATTGTTGTTTCTTTCTTATGCTTAAAACCATTAGAATTAGTAGGTATTCAAAGTGTGTATGCATTTTAGGGGGACACCCTGTATATCTCTAGTCAGCGGTGAAAGAAACCAACAGCAGATTTGGAACCCCATGACAGGGAACCTAGGTCATTCCCCACATGTCTCCCCACTTCACTTTCCACCTTCGTGGGCAGCAGGAGAATCAACGTTTTCTCTCATTAATTCAGAAAAGCACGTCCTGTCACCTGCTGGCAGGCAGGAGTGCTCTAGGCCCCAAGCAAGCGAAGCTCAGTGAGGGCAGCCTTCGCTCATGGGTGCTGGCACCCAAAGTGCACATTCCTCCTCTACAGTTGCCCCGACTATCCTACTTTCACTGAGAGGATGGAATTCCTCTCCACTTCTGGGTTCTTGATCTTGAACACTGACAGAAGGCACCTCACCTT
>NW_006291015.1:2355505-2359555 GCF_000327345.1 Myotis davidii
CGGCAGGCTCTGCTTGGTGCGCTCACAGCTGTCAGCACCGCCATGTGGGGAGTACAGGCCGCCCTCCACTGGCCTGCCTCCCCTGTCCGGAGGCTCTGCGCTGTTCACCTGTCCAGAGTGACTGGGGCTGAGTGGAGCCAGGCGTCCTGTCCTGCCCAACCCCAGCCAATCTGCCCCTGTGCGAGCTGCCACCCCGCCAGGAAGGGTCACGGATCTGGGTCCCGGGACCGCGGATAGCCTCAAGCACTGCCCCCCACCTGGCAGGGTCACAGATCCATGTCTTGGTCCCGCGGACAGCCTTAAGCACTGCCCCCCGCCTGCTAGGTCACAGATCCGGGTCCGGACCACCGACAGCTTTGCCTGCTGCCGCCTGCCTTCAGTATGCAAATTAGCCGCCATCTTGTTGCTTCAGGCTGGGGGTCCCCACTGGGGTGCCTGGCCAGTCTGGGTGAGGGGCTGAGGGTCGTTTTCAGGCTGGCATGCGACTGAAGCTCCCAACTTCTCTTTTTCTTCTTTTTCTTTTTTATTCTGGGATTTATTTACCTTCTATGGCTGTCACTGGAGCTGAGAGCCAGCTTTAGCTCTGAGGCCTGGCTGCAGCTCTGAGACCTCAGCTTCTAAAAGTGGGGATCTTCGTTTGTTTGGGTTCTATAATTGAAACACTGTTGCGATCCTACTGGCTGAAGCCCGGCTGGCCGAAAGCAGGTTTCTGGGTTTTGTTTAACTTCTATAATTACAACATTGTTTCTTAGACTGCAAGCTCAGAGGCTGGCAGTGGCAGGTGGGGAACCTTGGCTTCCTCCATCACTGGAGCAAGCAAGCTTCCTGTTTGCTTCAGCTGCCTGGCTACCGGCCGCCATCTTGGTTGGCAGTTAATTTGCATATCGCCCTGATTAGCCAATGGGAAGTATGTCAGAGGTATTGTTAATTACCATGTTTGTCTATTATTTGATAGGATGCCCTCTGAACCTGCTTTGGTTGATCCTCAATGTTCCAATTCAGTCATATGCTAGATTGCTCCTCAGCCTACATATCCAATTGACCCATTAATATGGCAACATATCCTAGTCAACAGGCTTTTGGTCTCTTCTAGGATGAATAGAACACTGCTCTATTCAAATTATGACTAGTCCCCTGTTTAGAAGACAAGATCTATGCTGTAAAAATCCTATTGAACTTTGCTAGACACTTTAACCACTATACTAGTGTTGTACTACCATTTTATTAGCTGTGTCAGATAGCTCCTACAGAAGGGTAGCTTTAACCATACTCTGGAGCTGCACAATAAGCACTTTTGAGTCATTCATTGATTGTTTTGAGTAATATACCTTAATAGCCTAGGTCAGTGTTTGCCAAACTGCGGCTCGTGAGCCACATGCGGCTCTTTGGCCCCTTGACTGTGGGTCTTCTACAAAATATCATGTGCGGCACGCACATACAGTGCGATTGAAACTTCGTGGCCAATGTGCAGAAGTCGGTATTTTGTGGAAGAGCCACACTTAAGGGGGCAAAGAGCCGATGTGGCTCACGAGCCGCAGTTTGCCGACCACTGGCCTAGGTGTTTCCTGTGACATTTAAAAGAGGCTCACCAAGCTCTGTGTTTCTTTCATAGCGGTGTGAGATACACATGTGTTTTTATCTTAAAAGGGATAACGTGTCCTGCCTCATATGAATGAATATCTGAAGCATTCATAAATGTGATAGGTCCCTTAATTTTCATGTCATTTCCATCTTAACATCAGGCACATTTTCTTTTACTGGTTCATTTAGAGTACTTGCTTAACAGATCCTATGAGTGTCATTGACAATGTGGAATTATATTTTGAATGAATAACAGATCAAGTTTCCATTGGACCATATTATTACAGAAATCAAAAAGGCTAATAAAGCCCTGGGATAGGGAGGATAGTTACTGTGGACAGAAACTGTCATCATATAAAATCAATTGTTCTTGGTACTACTGTCTGTAGGAGCCTGAGAAAAAGAAAAGAAAAGGAAAAAAAAGGAATAGCAAAGAAAAACTTTTTAACCATTAAGGGACTGAACTATCCAGTGCCAGAGGCTCTGTTGAACTCTGACAACTAAGATACCTCATGCATCACAAAATGTGGTTTTGGGGCTACTACTTGATTAAGTTTAGAACAATTCACATACTTGCAACTGGGACGCAAACCAGCAACTTTTTTGCTGTACGGGATGACACAGGACCAACTGAGCCACACCAGCCAAGGCTGAGGCACCAGTTTAAAATAAATTGTTTGATAATGGCTGTCACTTGACCATATAAAGATCTAACAGGTTTTTGTTTTATTTCTCTCTTCTGTTTTAACTTAGCTCCTAGAAATATTACTAGTATAGTAGAGGTGTGCCCCGCTTTTTGAAAGTTCACCTTATGCCACTCCACCTTTACTAAAGACTCACCTTAGTACTTGTATTCACTAACTGAAAGAAATCTAAAGAGAATTTTTTTGCTTTTACAAAAAAGTCAAAAAACAAAAATAGCATTGAGCATTTGTTTTGCAGCAAGCTGTTTTAGGGACAGCATGCACCCAGAGCAGAGAGAGTGGCACCTTCAAGCTCCTCCCTTGGGAACTACACTCAGCATTTCAGAAGCAAGCTGCCATAGCTTTGAACTGTGTCTGTGAGCATCTGCCCTTTTTCTAGATTTATTTGTGCATTCATTAACAGGATGTGTGCTAAGGTAATTGTTTCTTCGCTTTATGCTATTTCAGCTCATGAAAGATTTCATAGGAATGTTCTACTTTTGGGTAGCAGGAAACTCTGAATTATATTACTAATCCTATATAATAAAAGCATAATATGCAAATCAACCAAATGGTGGAACAACCCATCGCTATGATGTGCACTGACCACCAGGGGACAGAAGCTCAATGCAGGAGCTCCCCCCCCGTGGTCAGTGCACTCCCACAGGGGAAGTGCCACTCAGCCAGAATCCAGGCACACAGCTGGTGAGTGCAGCAGCAGTGGCAGGAGCCTTTCTCACAACCACTGCAGGCGGGCAGTAAGGAGCAAGGGTCCCAGACTGTGTGAGCCCCGGACTGTGAGAAGGCACAGGCTGGCCTGAGGGATCTCCCTCCAGAGCACGAATCTCTACCAGGCCTCTAGTAGTTTAATAATAACAACATGTAGTCATTGCAGAGCACTTAGAAAATATTACAAAAGAATAAAAATAACTGATACTTTGATCCATCAGAGATCAATAGGTTAACAATTTATATTTTTAAGTTTATTCCCTCCAGTTATTTTTCTGTTTTATAATAATATTTCATTGACTTTAAAGAGAGAGGAAGGAAAAGGGAGAGAGAGAAGCACCAACTGGCTGCCTCCTGCATGTCCCCTACTGGGGATCAAAGCCCACAACCTGGGCATGTGTCCTGACTGGGAACCTAACTGGTGACCTTTTGGTGCAGGGGATGCTTAACCAACTTAGCCACACTGGCCATGACCTTCTAGTTATTTTTTAACTGTTATGTTTCAAATGCATGTAGTTGTGTGTGTATGCATGTATGTGTGTGTTTGGCCTCTACCACTAGAAATTTATATACAAATAAACAATTTTTTTAAATTTTCCCTACTCAATATCATACATTACATTACTGTAAAAATTTGTCAGAACTACTAAACATTTCAATATCAATAAATTATTACTAACTGGCCCAGTATTATGTCTTAAGTTTTTATCAAATGTATTATTTACTGTTCTAGTATCTACTCTATGGAATACAATATTACAATTAGTATTATGTCTCTGTAGGCTCCTCAATTCAGATTTTCTTTGTTTTTAATGAGCTTTATACTTTCCAAAAGTACTGGTCCAAAACTTTGTAATGTGTTCCTAAGTTTTTATTTGTCTGATGACAAGCAGAAAAAAGATGGTATCTTTTAAAATAACTTCTGTTTTATTTTTTATTATTGTCATTATAAATAATTTATACAGTTGTGTTTGTTTTTTCCTGAATTATCTCATGATATTGTCTATCCATGGACTTTATTTCCTTTTCTCTATATTTTCCTCCTGTGAATATATAT
>NW_006291015.1:2359669-2364599 GCF_000327345.1 Myotis davidii
CATGTCATAGTGAATAGTCATTCTGCCATCGGGCCAAAACCAGCTCTTCAGGTCCCAGATTGTGAGAGGGCACAGGCCAGGCTGAGGGACCCCACAATCAGGGTCAGGGAGGAACATGGGAGGTTGGCCAGCCGGGAAGGGACCACGGGAGGGCTCCAGGGCTTGTCCTGATCAGCCAGACCCAAGCAGCAAGCTAATCTATGGGTAAGAGCATCTGCCCCCTGGTGGTCAGTGCACATCATAGTGAGTAGTTGAGCTGCCTTAGCATAGTACACTTTGATTCGTTGAATGGCCAACTGGATAACTGGATGACCAGACACTTAACATACTCGGTTTTTATTATATAGGATATATACTAATATATCCTATTATATATATCTTTTACTCATTTTTAAGTTTAAAAAAATAAAGAATTTTATATTTATAAAAATGTTACAGAGATAATACATTTTTTTGGTACACTCTTACTCATTTCCCCATGCCACTGACATCTTGTATGCCACTGAGTATAATAAAAAATAAGGAACAAACATTGGTATATTACTGTTAATTAAATTCTAGACTTTACTCAGATTCCAACCAGATTTTTCAGTAATGTCCTCTTTTGCTCCACACATCCAATATAGTAAAACACACTTCATTTAGTCACCAAGTCTCCTCTGATCTATGAAAGTTCCTTAGTATTTTCTGTTGTCTTGTTTTACTTAATGTTATTTCCCAAGGTCTTTGGATCAGATGAATCATTATATAAGCTATTTATACATGGAGTTTACTTGAATGTCTCTATGAGGAGGTGTGACATTGTGAGACCATTTTCTATGTTTAATTGATTTCAAATTATGTGTTTTTGCCTGTGTTTTAGCAGTTTCAACTAAGTGAATTATACCTAGAACAATTTTGTTTTTCTTTTCATCACTGCTTCTATACGTCCCATGGTGAATCTCCCTGTCCAATCTCCTAAAGGTACCTTGATCAGATTCTGTATCTTGCAAGTCATTCTATGTTTTTCAAACTTGCTCCAGCCTAATGTTCAATAGTCATTTTCGTTCAAATGTCACCTCCTTCTTTCATTCCTCTGTGAAGACTTCAGCTGGGATCTTGCCTGCTGGAGTTGAGAACCATAATGCTATTGTCTTGTTCGAAGCTTTTCCTTTTCACTCCCTCTCCAAAACTTAATTGCCTGAGTGTAAAGAGCAAAATTAGATGGGACCCTTTACCTACTTTGTAATTTAATGATGTGTGTGTGTGTGTGTGTGTGTGTGTGTGTGTGTGTGTAGTTTTCTCAGGCCAAGAGTGACAGGTCATCAATGCATTTGGAGTGGTTGGTGCTCAAATGCTGATTCTTTCATAAGAAGACCATTTGTTCTTTAGGCAGCTCATTGGTGTTACTTGCTTAGTTTTCTGCACTCTCTGAATGTCCTTTTGCCCCAGGCCTTCACTGCACTATTATCTGTGCCCATGGGTTATGCATATATGTATACAAGTTCTTTGGTTAATGTCCCCCTTCTCTCTGAGATTTGTCAGTCTGTCCCATGCTTCCATGCCTCTGCATCTATTTTGTTCATTAGTTTATTTTGTTCATTAGTTTCCACACATGCGTGAGATCATATGATACTTGTCTTTACCTGACTGGCTTATTTTGCTTACTGTAATATTTTTGTAGGTGATGGTTGTAGTTGTCATTTGTACTTCTAATGCAGGCACTGAGATAAATCCTCAAACTATTTTCATTCCCCAGAAGTCCACCTGGGGAATAAGATGGTATTACTATTATCACCCTTCTCAGACTTTTTTCTCCACTGCTGCTCACTTATTCTCCTTGCTCTTCTCTTTCTGATGTTACAGGCTCATCCCCATAGAGCTGTAAAAAAAGACAGGAAGAAAAAGAAGCCCTGGCATAAGTGTCAGAATTTTTAAATTTGGACTGAATGTCATCCTGAAAAATATTGGTGTATTAATACCTAACACCGAGATCATGAAAATGAAGCAAGCATATACTGGTAGAAGTCTTAGTCACAGATTTAAATCTAGCACATATTCGTATCTGATCCTCTAGTCCACGATTGGGGAAATTCAAGGTCACACAATATGTTTAATAAAACTAGAGGAAACTTATGATGTCTGGTGATACAATTCATATGTAATCTGTAGGGTGCCCTAAAATTTACATGGTACAAAACAGGGAAAAACTGACAGAGATCAGTATCATAAGAATTATGTTCTGGTCTAAGCATCATGGGTAGAGTCATGCATTATTTAATGACAGGAATATTTTCTTTGAAATGAATTGTTAAGTGATTTTGTCAATGTGGGATCATCATAGGGAGCACCTACACAAACTGAGATGGCATAGCCTACTACACACTTAGCCAGAAACCTGAGATGGCATAGCCTACTACACATCTAGCCACAACTTGTAGAGTATGTGACTGCACTAAATACTCGTGGCAATTCTACAATGGTAAGTATTTGTGAACCTAGACATATCTAAACATAGAAAAAGTATACTAAATTATAGTATTAAAAATAAAAGTCGTTATTTTAGGGCATTTACCAGGAATAAAGCATGCAGGATTGGCAGTTGCTCTGGGTGAGTCAGAGTGAGTAAGGTGAACATAAAGATCTAGGACACCACTGTACACCACAGTAGACTTTCTAAACACTGTCCCAGGAGCTCTCCTCTTGCTTCCTTCTGACAGGGTCCGAAATAGAGCATCATAGCTGTGAATGCTGCTCCATGAACAGGGAGGTGGGCTGGTGATTGGAAATATCAAGGAGACACTGGCTGGGTAAAGCATGGTCACCATAATAGTGACTGTCAGGAGGGAATAACCGGTGGCCTCAGAATTAGTAGAAATAAAAATCAAGAAGAAGAGGTAAAGGAACATAAGGGGCTATTATGGCAATGTGATTTTGACTACTACATGTTGGAGCAGTGGTCAGATTAAGGAACTTTGTGGGATTATTTAAAAAGAGAGTATGTAACTTGGAGATGGTGTAGAACTGAGGACTCAATATGTTAACTCTGGTAAATTTTTTTGTTCCATTGACCCTATATGGCACAAAGGGCTCTCTCTGGCATTGAATTGATGGAAGAAACAAAACTGACCTGTGCTTTACATAATTACAACCCGAAAAATATTTTCAACGTGCAGGAACAAACAGGCTCCATACTACTAAAGAAAGCTTTTTTTAAAATATTTTATTGATTTTTTACAGAGAGGAAGGGAGAGGGATAGAGCGTTAGAAACATCAATGAGCAAGAAGCATCGATCAGCTCCCTTCTGCATGCCCCCTATTGGGAATGTGCCCACAGCCAAGGTACATGCCCTTGACCAGAATCGAAACTGGGACCCTTGAGTTCGCAGACCGTCGCTCTATCCACTGAGCCAAACCGGTTAGGGCTAAAGAAAGCTTTTAATAAAATGGCAGTGATACTTAATATTTGTGTCCTTGTACAGAACCTTACATCCTTAAGAAAGAATTTATATTTAAATAAATTTATTTGAAGACCATCAAGCTAGATCTGTGAGGGCTGTAGCACCCTCTGACTATGGAGCACAAGGGGGCAGGCTCCTCTGTGCTGAATCAGGTCCGTAGCTAGCTGATTGGAACGTAATCTGCACACTCAAAATTGAGGAGCTATAAGTGAATGGAGATTTTTTTCTGAGCCCCACAGATACTGCTCCCATCAGAGGAAAAAAATAATTATTCTCTTTATATCCTTCAGTTCCTTATAGGAAATTCAGCTCCATTAAAATCTTATGGGACCAATATCTAAATGAGGTTCATTGTTAACCTAAACATCATTATGTGGCACATAATTGTAATTAGCATTTCCTTCTTAATAAGCCTAATTACATTTCCCCTCTTCAATTTTTCTCACCTGCTTGTTCCTAGACAAGTATTAAATTCAATTTCTTATCTGAAACAGTAGTGAAGTAACAATAATTTTTAAGGTCTTTGACATCAATATCATCACTTATTGAACACTTAAATTTAATGAAGCTCCCACTACACGAACGTACTACGTGTGAATATTATATATGCATAGTGTGTGTGTGTGTATATATATATACTCACTTGTTTTCTAGTAGCCTCTCATTTATTTTCCTTCTTGCTATAATATTTTGACTTGTTTTGAATATTAATATTGTAGGCAATTTTAATTTATTGGCATTATTACAACTCACACTTTAACATACGCACTTTAGACCTTTAGGCAGAAAGAAATAAACCATGTATAATGGTCCTTGAGATTCAAGATATTCATTACCTCTCTTTTACAGAATCACAGTGCAATATGACAAATGGCCCTGTGCAAAGGAAACACATATTTGAAATAAACTTTTTAAATTGAATTAGTTAGTTCATGGCTCCAAATAAACCATTCCATGTGAACTATGTTTACAATTACTTTAGCACTCAGTTTCTAATATATCAGCAGTCAAGTAAGAGAGTAAAATAGCATGCTACAGAAAGTATTTAATTATTTTCATTTAATGATACTTCTATAATGGGACCCTGTGGGATCTATCCCAGTTATCTCTGCCAATTGTTATATTGGTTCAAAATGAATACACTGAGAGAGTGAAAGCATTTGGTTTAATTTGCCAGAAGTAGTGGTGAGCCCAACAGATAAAACGATGGAGATACCCGTTGACATATGTGATCTGAGGACAAGGTGGCTGAGGCATCTGTTACACTGTTTCAGCTGATCTGGTTGGCTAAGTGCCTCTTCTGCTGTCACCACTCCATCTGCTTCTCTCATAAAATAAAGTATTTTCTCTGGAAGGTTCATTTCATTTCATTTTACTCTTCCTTGTATCGTCAGGTATCAAAGAAAAAAAAAACACATTTCAGGCCTGATGATGATGATGATGATGATAATGATATGATAATGATAAATGCCTCAATTAAAATTTTTGTC
>NW_006291015.1:2365032-2365978 GCF_000327345.1 Myotis davidii
GGGAGAAAAGGAGGAGGGCACAAGGTGGGCTTTGACCTTTGAAACTGATACTCTGCAGCAGAATGACCAATGAGGAAAGCACAGGGGTCATAAATTAAGGAAGGGTCCAATTAGAAAGAGTCATGTTCAGACAAAAAGCTACCAGCATATATAAACCAGAAACAAAGGGGCTCAGAATTGGATTTAGATTATTTCCCCATTTGAGAGAGAAAGAGAGACAGGGATTTCCAATTTGAGTACCTCTCCCCAGAGGGTCCCCTTGGGGACCCTTCCTCAGGGAGAGTTTATATATACTTCCAATAAACTTCCACATTTTTACTAAAGAAGCCTTTTAGTCTGCCAGTTTATTCTTCAAACTTCATAGGACAAGAACACATAGGGAGCATCTGCTCCCCGAACTCCACACATCACTATCAGAACATCTAAATAAATCTGCATGGTGTTCAAAGTGCACCACAAGAGCCTTTTAGTCTGCGAGTTTCTTCTTCAAACTTCAGAGGACAAGAACCCATAGGGAGCATCTGCTCCCCAAACTCCACACATCACTATCAGAACATCTAAATAAATCTGAATGGTGTTCAAAGTGCACCACAAACCGAGTTCCCCGCTTGGGCTAGGACCCTCGCTCATTCCTAAGACATCCTTATCTTTAGTGTTCCTGATGCTATTAGCAGAACCATATGAGCAGGAGTTTTCTTCAAGTCTTTTTGGTACAAACTCTGACACAAGACAGAGAAATTATATATTTCAGGAATAATGAGCATAAGGTCCCTGACTACTTTTAATTATTGGAAATTCTTCATCACTTGCAAACCAACTGCTTCTTTTATTTCCACATGCTAGCCCTAATTCCTCCTTCTGAATAAACAGAATCGAACTTAATTTTCTCACAAAATTCTCAAATATTTTAATCCAGCCAAAATGTCATCACCTGACTCCTGGTGCC
>NW_006291015.1:2367849-2379104 GCF_000327345.1 Myotis davidii
ACCCCATCTCTTCCATCTGCATGATGCAACTGGAAACATGATCCATTGGACCACATGACTTTTTTCCAATGCTCGACTGTCCAATCCTTGTGTTCCTGTGCGAATTGGGGACGTTTTATCTTGGTAACTGCAGACAGCAAAGGTGTTCAAATAGGCCTTTGGCTTCCGTATCCCATAAAATGCAGTGTATGGCTAATTTGCTTACAAATGTCAGGTGGTCATAATAATCTGGCCACTTAGTATACATGTATATATATGTATATATATGTATATGCATATGTGTATAAGTAGATAAGAATATATAGATGTCTATATACATATAAATGTTCATCTTATTTCTAAATATAAGCAGAATTTTAGTCTAAATATCTGAACATACATTCTTAGTCATATAAAATATACCATCTTTCATGGGCTAAAAAGGTAGGCATTAGCTATGTGTTTCATATGTTATGATTATTTTGGTAGGGTGAGATTGTGTCGGTTTCAGCTATTGTGATATTTGAGGAATGAGAAGTAAAAATGAGAGAGAGAGAGAGAGAGAGAGAGAGAGAGAGAGAGAGAAATGGATTTGTATGTGAACCCCATCTTCTCCATACATACTCTTCAGGTCACATAAGGAGATTTGCATTATACCAGAAGAGATACTACCTGGGCAGAGATGGGAGGAGTAGTGACTGATTCTACTCTCTAGGTTGGAAAAAGGGAAGAAAAGACCTTGACAATTTTCAAATAGTAATCTGGGACACTGATATCACCAGAGAACCTTGGCATCTCAATGTACTTAGATACAAGGAATTATAAGGCTTTAAGAACTTGTGGGTTTAGAAATGAGAATGAATGCATGAGCAACAGGGCCTACATTGGCATCTATATATATATATAAAAGCCTAATATGCAAAGTGTTCCCTCAGGAGTTTGACTGGGAGACTAAGAATTTGATCGCTTGGCTATGATGTGCGCTGACCACCAGGGGGTGGTGCGGAATGGAGGCAGGCCCTGGCCAGCAGCAGAGGAAAGGAGGCCCCGGCTGGCAGCCGGAAGGCTCTGATCAGCCCTGATCACTGGCTAGACTTAGGGACCCTACCTGTGCACGGATTTCACGCACCAGGCCTCTAGTACCTGTAATAAAAATGCTGAATGAAAACTAGTGGGTTATTAGAGACAAATGGAAAAGTTGGCAGGATTTAAGGTTTGATTCACCTAGAATGCATGCAAGGTTGATGTTGGTAGGCATATCAGAGTATGCCAGGTTATTACTATTGTTTTGATGTGATTGTTATTAATAGCAACTATTTTTAGTGTCAGAATATTCCAGTTTGAATAACAAATCAAATGGCCACCATAAGCAGTAGGTATTCCCCAAGTGCTTTGCCACAAAAATGATAAAAGTAGTGGGAGGAAATGGATGCTGAAGCATTACACAATTTTATCTATGGATGCTAAACACTATTTAAAAGGGCTATCAAAAATAATGCATCAGACAATTTTTGAACCTTATAAAATAGAAAGTTACTTTTTCAGACCAGATTAATTATAGATCAGCTACAGAAAAGTATGCTTCCAGGTATATCAGCATGGTAGTGGGAAATAAATTTTGCAATTCCTCTGCATTTCACAATTTATAAGGTTTAAATATAACAGTAGAAAATTGTATTTTTAGAGGCTTTGAACTGTGTATAAGGAACTGAAAAGCATTTTTCACGAAGTAATTTCAAAAATATCTGCTTTCTATTAGGAAACATAATAAATACTAGGTACATTTATTTTCTTACTTATCGTTTCCCTGATACTGGCTTTAAGGCTTCTGGAACAACTGTCTTCTTTGTGCTATTACTACAAAGAAATAATCCTATATAATAAAAACCTAATATGCAAATAGACCAAACAGTGGAATGACCTGTGGAACAACAGGTTACTATGGTGCACACTTACCACCAGGAGGCAGATGCTCAATGCTGGAGCTGCCCCCAGCCCCCATGCCCCAGGCCAGCCAAGGCAGGTGCCAATGGGTTCCCCTTAATTGCCCCGCCGGTTGCCCTGGTGACTGGTGGTGATAGCGGAGGGGTGGGGATGGCGAGCAGTCAACACCAGGCTGGCCAAGGTGGGTGCCAGCAGGGGTTTCCGGATTGCCCCATGAGTCACTTGACAGCCCGGTTCTGATCGCTGGCCAGGCCTAGGGACCCTACCCGTGCACGAATTTTGTGCACTGGGCCTCTAGTCTTATATAATAAAGTGCTAATATGCTAATTAGACTGAACAGCAGAATGGCCATCCAGATGACCACCTGGAATACCTTCTGGATGAAGCCAGGGTTACAAGGGCCAAGGCAGCCGGGGCTGAGAGGGCCGAGCCCCTTGCATAAGTTTTGTGCATCGGGCCTGTGGTATATTATATTTTTATATTGCTAAATTTATCTGTTTACAAAAAGAGTTCACATTTCAACCTTAACTAAAGTTGAAGAAAACTAATTTTGTTTTAATTATATATATATATACATACATATTAAACACTTAATTAATTAATTTTGAAGAAAAAACTGACACAAACACAAATTACAGAGGAAACTAAAGTGCATTAAAGTGTTCCACTACTCTTTTAAGAAAAAAGTGTTTTGTTCAAATATAGAAGACAATAAATTTATCTAAATTTGTGATAATCTGAAATTTTTTGCAAAGTTGTATTAGAATTACGCTTTTGGAATTATTAAACTCATATTAATGTTTCTAAGCTATTATATTTTCAGTGTCATTTTTGCCAAAAAACAAAACAAAAACAAAAACAGTAGAAAAAGCAAGTCCTTTCACTTTCATGTTTAACTTTAAGTAAACAAGAATCAGGAAGATCATTTCTTAGATTAAGATAAATGTTAGAATGCCCTTGATAAGATGGCTACTAGTCTATTAGCTGAAGAAAGTCAACATATAATACTGTCAAAGTGTGTGTGTGTATCTGTATATTCACTTCACTGGAAAAAAAAAGTGCCATTTATAATTTATATCCGAGCACATAAATAAGGCAGGAAAAATGATATAATTTTAAACACAAGTTTAGGATTAATATTGTTCAAATATCTTTGGTACCTAACGTAATTTGCAGATTCAATGCAATCCCTATTACAATATCAATTACATTCTTTTGATAATTAAAACAAAACAAAACACTAATCCTAAAATTTATGTAGAACCAAAAAAGACCACAAAAGCAAAACAAAGAAACACCTGAGAAAAAAACAAAATTGGAGATATGATGTCCTTATATAAAACTATACTACAAATCTACAATAATCAAAACATTATGGTACTGGCATACAAACTAACATATAGCTCAGTGGAATGCAATGAAGAACCCAGAAATAAGTCCTCACTTATATAATCCATTAGTCTACAGCAGAGTAGGCAAAACATACAATGGAATAAAGGCAGCCTCTTCAATAAGTGGTGTTGGCAAAACTGAATAGTTACATTAAAAAAAAATTTAAATTGAGCACTTTTTTATACCATATAGACAAACTCAAAATGGATTAGAGACTTAAATGTTAGATCTGAAACCATAAAAATCCTAAAAGAAAACCTAGACCATAAAATCTCTAGCATTTCTCTTAGTAATATTTTTTCTGATATATTTCCTTGGACAAGGGAAACAAAAAAATAATCAAATGAGATTACATCAAACTAAAAAGTTTTTGCACAGCAAAGGAAACTATCACTGAAATGAAAAGACAACCTACTGAATGGAATAAAATATTGACCAATGATACATCAGATAAAGGGTTAATATCCAAAATATATAAGAAACTCATATAGCCCGACCGGTTTGGCTCAATGGATGGAGCATCAGCCTGTGGACTGCAGGGGCCCAGGCTCGATTCCGGTCGGGGTCATGTGCCTTGGTTGCGGGCCCATCCCCTGTAGGAGGGGTGCAGGAGGCAGCTGATTCATGTTTCTCTCTCATTGATGTTTCTGGCTCTCTATCTCTCTCCCTTCCTCTCTGTGAAAAGAATCAATAAAATATATTAAAAAAACAAACAAACAAAAAACAAACAAAAAAAAGAAACTCATATAACTTAACACCAAAAATTCCAAACAAAGAAATTTTAAAATGGGCAGAGAATCTGAGTAAATATTTCTCAGAAAAGGAAATATGGATGGCCAAAAGACATGTGAAAAGATGCTCGGCATCACAAATCATCAAAAAAATTAAAATTAGAAAAACAATGAGGGATCTATCACCTCACATCTGTCAAAATGGCTTTTATCAATAAATTGATAAATAAGTGCTGATGAGGATGTGGAGAAAATGGAACTCTTGGATACTGTTGGTGGGAATGTAAATTAGTGCAACCACTATAGAAAATGGTATAGAGATTCCTCAAAAATAGAGTTGCTATTCAGTCCAGCAATTTCACTTTACGGTATTATCCAAAGAAAACAAAATGTTAATTTAAATATACATATACAAACCTATGTTCATTGCAACATTACTAGTAATAGCTAAGATATAGAAGCAACACAGATGTCCATCAATAGATGAAAGGATAAAGAAGATATAACACACACACACACAAATGGAATATTATTCAGCAATAAATAGAATAAAATCTTGCTATTTGTAACAGCATGGATGGACCTATGAGGTATTATGCTAAATAAAATAAATCAGAGAAAGACAAATACCATATGGTCTCATTTATATGTGCAATAAAATGTAAATAAATAAATAAACAAACCAAAACAGAAACAGACCTATAAATATAAGGAACAAGCTGATTATTACCAAAGGGATGATGTGGAAAATTAAATAGATATATGATAGATGGTAGATAGATAGATATAGATAATATAGACATAGATATAGATATAGATTAGATATAGATGTTGATAGATATAGATATAGATGTAGATACAAATACAGATATACATATACATGTACATGTACATGTACATGTACATATACATATACATATACATATACAAATACATATACAGGGGCTAGAGGCCTGGTATATGAAATTTCTGCATGAGGGGGGGTTGTCCCTCAGCCCGGCCTGCACCCTCTCCAATCTGGGACCCCTTGGGGGATGTCCGACTTCCGGTTAAGACCCGATCCCTGTGGGATTGGACCGTAACCGGCAGTTGGGCCTCCCTCTCACAATCCGAGACTGCTGGCTACTAACTGCTTGCCTGCCTGGCTCCCTGATTGCCCCTAACTGCTTCTGCCTGCCAGCCTGATCACCCCTAACTGCCCTCCCCTGCTGACCTGGTCGCCCCCAACTGCCCTCACCTGCTGGCCTGATCACCCACAACTTCCCTTCCCTGCCTTAGCTTGTGGTGGCCATCTTGTGATGACATCGTACTTGGGTGTCACCCGAGGGCATGATGCCTCCTAGGTTTTTATTATATAGGATAAATATACTTATATAGATATAGACATACATATTGATATAGATATATTCATCTGAGCTTACTTAAAAATTTTAAAACCTTTTGGGGTCAAAAACATTTCTACCATCATCATAGTGTAAACAAAAATCTTGACATTTCCTGGCCAGTGTGACTCAGTGGTTGAGCATTGACCTATGAACCAGGAGTTCATGATTCGATTCCTGGTCAGGGAATATGCCAGGTTTGAAGGCTCAATCCCCAATAGGGGGCATGCAGGAGGCAGCCAATCAATGATTCTCATCATTGATGCTTCTAACTCTTTCCATATCTCTTCCTTTCTGAAATTAATAAAAACATTTAAAAAACATCTGGACATTTAGGCCCCTTTCTTCAATTCTGAAGCTACAGATTTTTATTTAACTGGCATATTTTTCATAACTCTATAACTTGCATAATCACTCACACACACACACACACACACACACACACACACACACACCCACCATTTCATCACAAGGTGTGACATCTGAACATGTCTGGGCATACTAACATACATATGCAAGCACTATCCTTTCTATACAGCTCATTAAATTTTACTATTTTTGATTAGCTATTGTATTCTCTGAGGTATATAATGCTTTTAAATGCCAGAAATAGTACTGTTGAAGACCATTTTGATTAGAAATAATAATTAATATTGTTATTGTGCTCAATTTAAAAATTTGGAATCCCAAAGTTGTTACTTTTCTCCCAAGAAAGTGTTTGAAACACAATTGATGGTACTTCCATCACCCACCTCCACGTATTAAAATAGCTCTGAATTCACAGAAACAGAGAACAGATTGGTGATTGCCAGAGAGGTCAGAGGTGGGGGTCTGGGGAAAATAGGTGAAGATAGTAACAATTTATAGATTTCCAGATATAATATAAATTAATTTAAAGACAACACAAGTTTTTATTGGACAGGTATATATTTTTATTTTTATTAAATTTATTGGAGTGACATTGGTTAATAAAATTATATAGCTTTCTCACAGACATGGACAACAGCATGGTGATTGCAAGGGGGGAAGGAGAGTAGGGAAGACGATAAAGTGGTGATATATGGTGAGAGAAGGAGACTTGATTTTGGGTGGTGAACACACAATACAATATACAGATGATGTATTATAGAATTTCACACTTGAAAGGTATATTTTATAATTTCATTGTCTTATCAACATTGGATTGTGTCTTGAAATTATTATGTTGTAAGTGGATATTTTCTACCCAACATAGACTTGCTAAAAAATTCCATAGATGTTTACAACTGTTTAAAATCTGTTCTTCAATATCACGTGTTTTCAAACCCATTGTTAAAAATAGACTAACATTAGAAAATTAAACAGAACACTGCACAATAGTCATATCTAAACAACTGATAAACATTGAAAAGTTGGGCTATATCATTCGCCATTATTATCATGCAAATTAAACCCAAACATTTTATCATCATATATAAAATAATGGACTACAAATGTTAGACACATTAAGTTCTGGTGAGTGTGTCACAACCAAAACTCTTATATATGGTATCGGTACATTCATGTTTGCAGAATTGTTGGCTGCATATATTAAAATGGGAAATGGGTATGCTCTGTGATTTAGCATTCTACTCTTAAGACTATAAACCCTCCAATATGAATACAGATTTTCTCCCAAACATGTGTATCATAAACTTCTATCAGCACTGTCCATAACGGCACCAAATGTCCATCACTATAATGATAAATAATGTGTAGTGTTTATACAATGGAAAACTATACAGTTATGACAAAGATTAATCTACATCTGCACAAAAATGTGAGTATAACTTACAAATAAAATATTGTGGGGAACACTCGGAAACCAAGGAGCAAAAAAATGTATGATTTCATTTTTGTAATATAGAAAATTGAATAAACTAATATATGGTATAAAAAGGACAGAGATTTCTCTTGGAGTTGAGTGACTGGAAGGAAGCACAAAAGGTCATCAGGTACTCAATTCATTGATCTGAATACTTGACATATACATGAGAACTAATATATTATTTCTATCGCTTCTCTGCCTTTTGGCTAAGATCAAGTGTAGTATTTGTTCTTATCAGTTTAATATATTATCTCTATTTTTTCAATATTTAACTTGTGATGATTTTATGATTTGGTAAAATTATGCAATGTTTTATAGATAAAGTGCTTATATAATTATGATGCTCTTATGTTGAGTAATAAAAATGAATATATTAAAACAAAAATAATACAAACAAATCATGTAAAATTGGTAAGCTCAAAGTCAAGTTTTCTTGAGTGCTTCAATTTAGTACCTGACATAATTTACTTGCAAGGTATTCAAATGGTCTTCGATTCCAGGTAAAATTAGTTATATTATATTACATAAGTAAATTTCCTTAATGCACATAGACTTCAAATATCCTTTTGGTTATATCAAACACATCATAGTGTTTTAAAATAAGGCTTTTACTCCTTATAACCACAACTTTAAATATTTGCGGTATTCAGTACATATGGACTGTAATATTCCTTATGTAAATGTTGATGAGGCTCCAAAAGCCATTTTAGTGAAAATGGTTCCATCACGTATATTGCCTGTAATATAAATTACATTATTTTATTTTTAAGGTTAAAATACCTAAAATATTATCAGAGATAACCTGAAGGAGAAGCAGAATGGATTTTATCTTCATAAAATGATAAAATTTGTAGCAAAATATTTCACTATACTAGAGAATATCCCAACAGATGGAAAAAGCTAATCCTGCATTTATGGTGGATATCAGAAGTCACTCTCAGAAGTATTATTAACAAAATTTGGCTCTTCTGATGAATGGCAAAGTCATATTTTGCTAAAGGCCAATCAATTAAGGAATCATTTGCCTTTGGATTTCAACATTCTAAAACAGTAAGTAAATTAACAGAAGAAACTGTTCAAATCTGGTCAGATAGTAGGAAGACAAATGAAATTGGTAATATCTCTTGAGCAAAGAGGTCTGTCTATTAAAATGTAGAGACTAGGCTAGAAATTATGTCCAAAATTACGCACTGAGGATGCATTTATATTCCTAAGGTGAATAATTTTCTCCTTATAATCATCATCTAATCTAGCTCTGATCTTTTCTTAGAGGAAAAATGCAGCTCTCACCTTAATGTCCAAATCCTTATTTCTAAATTGTTAAGAAAATTTGTGTTGTCACAAGAGACTGATTTTTGTTTTGTTTCACTCTAAATTTATCTTATTTTTTAATATATTTAGTTTTATATAAATTCTGACTATTTTCATACTAAAATGAACCAAGTTCTTACTTCCTTATATCTAGGCTTACATTTATTGATGTTATTTATTTATTTATTTTTTTACAAATGGCTTAAGTGGTTTCTCAATGTCTTCCTATGTACACTCTTTTTTATTGCACTGTTGAAAGAACCATTTAAGCATGTATTAAGTTTAAGAAAAATAATTTAGTTCCTGGGTAGTAAAGGGTTTAAGGACATGAGCCTGAACCTAGACTCTAATTATGATTCTGGCCTGATCCTTATTAGCTTAATTATCTCAGGTAATAAAGTATTAAACCTCTCTGTAAATGAGCTTAAGGGATAATGATTAAATAAGTCAACCCATGGAAAATACAAACAGCAGAGGAAGGTATGTAAATTGTCAATTAATCATAATGAAAATGAAAATATAAAAAATGAAACCCAAAATATGGTCAGATCCGAGCTATTTGTCTCATAAAACTGAAGAATGGATTCACGGACAAAATGGTGGGAAGAAAACAAAATTTTGGGGGGTTGGGGGAAGCTTGGAATGGATATATGGACTTCCTGCTGCAAGAGAAGGGGGCCCAAAATGGTTTACCCCTTAAGCTATTTGTCTAGGGCAGTGGTTCTCAACCTTCCTAATGCTGCGACCCTTTAATACAGTTCCTCATGTTGTGGTGAACCCCAACCATAAAATTATTTTTGTTGCTACTTCATAACTGTAATTTTGCTTCTGTTATGAATTGTAATGTAAATATCTGAATGCAGGATGTATTTTCATTGTTACAAATTGAACATAATTAAAGCATAGTGATTAATCACAAAAAAATATGTAATTATATATGTGTTTTCTGATGGTCTTAGGTGACCCCTGCGAAAGGAATTTCTTTAAGGAATTCAGCAATATCCAATTATATCAAAGTTCAAGTTCCCCTCTATGGGAGTACCTGGTTGATGACTGCCACTTCAGATCCAAGGTAACATCACTGTTACTGCCTGACCAGATCAAGGATCAAGTTTACCCTGCCCAGCCAGGTTCCTGTCTAGCTAGTTCTAGGTCTTTAATTTACCTCCATGTCTGACTTTCCTTCCTCCTACCTCCATGTAGTCTCTGTCCCCGACTCCTTACCTATCCCTATTTTTCTATCTCAATGGGTATTATTATTTTTATATTTATATATGTTTTGGTCTGTAAGTATAATTGCCTCCATAATCTATATTTTACAGCTTGTCACTGTGTTATGTTTCCTACTAATTTCTTCTAGAAATAACCTCATAAACTCTCCCTGAATTACTACAGTAATCTTACAAATATTAGCCCTTTATTTGATCCATCAGTTGAACAGTGATGTTATATGAATGTTTAAAGAAATATTTCCCAAAATATAATCAATTAAATCTAGGTCTTTTTTTTTTTTTATCATGGAATAAAATGTTATGTAGTATAAATTTAGAGAGCACATTATTTTATACTAGAGGCCCAGTGCATGAAATTTGTGCACGGGGAAGGGGTGTTCCTCAGCCTGGCCTGCACCCTTTCCAATCTGGGACCCTTTGGGGGATGTTTAACTGCCGGTTTAGGACAGTCGGACATCCCTCTCACAATCCAGGACTGCTGGCTCCTAACTGCTTGCCTACCGCCTGCCTAATTGCTCCTAACCACTTCTGCCTGCCAGCCTGATCACCCCCAACTGCCCTCTCTTGCAGGACTGGTTACCCCAACAGCCCCCCTGCCATCCTGGTCGCCCCACGCAGCCTGCTATTCAGTTGTTTGGTCATTCCCTCACTAATCGCCCTGCTGGCCTTGTCGTCGGACTGGTTACCCCCAACAGCCCCCCTGCCATCGTGGTCGCCCCATGCAGCCTGCTGTTCAGTCATTTTGTCGCCCCTTACTAACCCCCTGCTGGCCTGGTCAGCCCATGCAGCCTGCTATTTAGTCATTTGGTTGTCCCTCAGCAACCCCCCTGCCAGCCATGTCACCCCAAGCAGCCTGCTGTCTGCTCATTACTGTTACTGTGATGGGGTCCTGGACAATTTGTATATTCCTCTGTTATTAGTACAGTTTCCTTGGACTACCATATGAATATTAGCAAAATGCAGCTCTTGGAGAGTATTGCAGTTAAACTGTTTATCTCATAATTTCACAAGTTTATTTAGCACAAAATATTTTTCATTCAATTAAAATATATCATTACTCTTATTAACTACTGTTCTGAGGAATGTGTTATAAAAACATTGCAATTGCTATACCTTAAATTAATAATTTTATTTCAGAGTATAGGTAGGGATTTCTAACATATTCATGAGATTATATGGTAATTGGGTTACTACAAGTATCCATAAATACAAATGAGTATCAGATATTGTCTGTGTAACTAAGTAGAAAATAACTGGCATATATAAATGGAATTTCAAATAAATATATCTACTTTTATTAATAATATACCAATCATAATGTGCTACTTAATATATAATGTTTTAATGTTACAAAAAAACATAATTAAAATCATTTGAAACTCCATTATATATATACACTGAGTGGCCACCTGATGTTTGTAGACAAATTAGCTATAAT
>NW_006291015.1:2379363-2381945 GCF_000327345.1 Myotis davidii
AGAAAAGAGACAAGTTTTGAAAATCAGCTAAACGTGATCTAAATCTATTCCTTCATCAAACCACAACAGGACCCACTAATTATGACTATAGACAAATCCTTTAACAAATTTGAAACCTCACTCATAAGACTCTCATAATCATGAAGTTTGGTGACATTGGTGAAAATTTACTAGTATACAGAGTCCATAGCATCAAAAACATGATAAAAGATTAGATCTTTTATACTCCCTTTTAGCTTCCCAAGTGTTATTTTGTCAAAGTATGGACTTGTCTATTTCATCTCTACATTCATTGCATATCTAGTTCATTAAAGTGAACTGATTATAACATTAAAATATCAGAGAGTTACATAACATTATTAACATGGAAAAATAGGTAGCAAATAATCATGAAACTAAAATGTATGTTTATAAAATTCTAATTTTATTACTTAAATAAAAAATGTTTGTTCTATTTACTTTGTGCATCAATAAATATTGTTCTACTTCATTTGCATAGGCACTCATCAAAAGTTTGTTCCATGGGTGAAATCTATCTTAGAAAAAAAAGCAAAAAGCAAAGGATGGCTCAATTAGGGTAAAACAAACAAACAAATAAAAACCTCCTCCCACCGAAACCGGTTTGGCTCAGTGGATAGAGCATCAGCCTGTGGACTGAAAGGTCCCAGGTTCGATTTCAGTCAGGGGCATGTACCTGGGTTGCAGGCACATTCCCAGTAGGAGATGTGCAGGAGGCAGCTGATCGATGTTTCTCTTTCATCGATGTTTCTAACTCTCTATCTCTCTCCCTTCCTGTCTGTAAAAAATCAATAAAATATATATATATATACCTCCTCCAAATCAGGACCTTTGTTTTGTTTCTGGATGTATCCCAAGCACTGGAAGAGTGCCTAGCACAAAGTAGACACTATGATTAATATTTCTTTAATTAAATAACTTATTTAGGCTTCAAGTCCTAAGTTTTATGTGACATGAAGATTTATCAGAAAAATATTATATTAGCATTCCTAGGGTATTATCACACAGGTAACTAAACTATAGCTTAATTTCTAAAAGAAAAGCAACCTACTTTCCCTGCATTCATAACACATAGAAATGCTGTGTTGGATACTAAAGCTTACCTGAACTTCTAACACTGAGTATGTTTTGGTTCTCCTATTGAAATAGACATCACAGGGATAACCAATATAAAACTCAGATCCATTACTGCATTCTTTAATTTTTCTGATCACCCAAAATTATATTTACTTTTATAGAATAATTTTGGGAAAATATTGCAATTAATCATCCTCATTCATAGATCTGTGAATATTTACATATTGCATTTTACCTGAAGAAAATATGTTTTTCTATGCTTTGTTTTATCCCTAGGCACACTCTATAATCCTGGAAAACATCAAAGAACAACTTAATAAACAATTGTAATATAAACTAACTATTCTTATACTTGTTAATCTAATAGACTTGCTATGTGTTTGCTATATTTTAGCTTTAATCAATATGTAAATTTTGTGAGGAAATTTTAAACCAAAGTCTATATCAAGGCTATTTTTGTTAAAACACACGTCAACTATATTAAAGATGAAGCCACTTATAGAGTGAAAACCTGGGTACTACAGAAGGAAAACATGCTCTCCAGCTGAGCTAACAGCAATGAGGAACTTTTTGGGGGTTTAGTAATGACACTTGAATATTGCATGACAGTTGGATGGCCTTGGAGACCAGCAGCCTTGACAGACCCTCTGAGATCTGTCAATCAGAGATGAGTGGACAGTTAAGATCTAAGGGCCATGGGAATAAAGGAAACAAAGTAGAGAGCTTTGTCTCAAGAGGACAAAGGTTTCTGAAATACATATATCAGTAAGAGAAGCAGCAGTGGATTAGTATATAAATTGCCTCATAATAAAGGCAGAAATAACAAACTAGATTATTAAGTGCTCCCAGTTTGTAGAAAATTGTCTACCTTCTCAGGAGAATTTTAGTGTTTAAAATTCATCAGATTGATTTTCTAAAGAGGAAGATGGTTTTTATTTCTATGATGAAAAGTTATTAGGCTTTTGCATCCACTTTTAAAACAATTGTTCTTTTCCATTTTACCACTTCAGATCACTGAAATCCGTGGCTTGAAAGGTAATTATATTTAAAAAAATTTTTTCTCTCCATATCTCAAAGCAAAAAAATCTCATTTTGAAATGTAGTCAGTGTTCAAGTGAATATTTTCCACATGCTCCATCAGAGCTAAATATTTAAATCCACCCTTATTTGATGAAGTGTTGTTTTATTTTTTTTGTTTAAAGCTTCATTAAAATATCCAGATAAATTAAAAATTTAATTTGAGTGCTTATCAAATTATATCAAGTAAAACTGGACACAAACTTAATAGAGTTTAGAAATTTATACAAGCTGGAAGTCTTACTTCTTACTAAAAGTCTTCCATGGAAAATGTCACGAAAATAGAATGTATAGGGAAAATTGTTTGCTTTTACTTATTTGTCAGCTCTGAATACTAATGGTGAACTCAA
The DNA here is from genome assembly GCF_000327345.1 of Myotis davidii. NCBI lineage: Eukaryota > Metazoa > Chordata > Mammalia > Chiroptera > Vespertilionidae > Myotis > Myotis davidii. The sequence continues at coordinate 2,381,886 of NW_006291015.1, forward strand.
AATGTATAGTAATTAAGTCAACTGTGTTTCAGATATATAAATATTGTTTTAAAACTTAAA
>NW_006291015.1:2382079-2391775 GCF_000327345.1 Myotis davidii
ATACATTAACATTTAATCTTTTTATAATCCTGAGATTCCCCTTAGTCTTAGAATTGACAATTTTTAGTCTTGCTTTCTATATTCTTGGAAGCCTTATGATTATTTATTTTGTAGTGAATACAAAAAATATATAATTTCAATAAAGAAAACCTAGTATTTAAAATTAAACAGCAATTACAACAATAAAATCTATCCAAATCTTACCAATCAGTTGAAATAACTTTAAAAATTTAATGTTGTTTCCAGCAGTCAGTCATTTCTTGCATTCTTGGGCATGTACTACCCGTAATCATGGTATCAACTGTTGTTTCTCAGTCTCTTATTCCTTCTCTTTTAACCTTGGTACCCCATCACTATGGATGCTTTCAGGTATCTCTTTTTTCCCCCCACTTACTCTTATTCCTAGTGGCATTATCAAACTTCATTTCTACCAACTATACTCAAAGAAGTACGGTGTACTAAGCCAACACTGTTCCTAACCACACACATACTAATTGATAGGGTTGGTGAAAAACACGCAATGATAGTAACTATTCTCACTTTAAAATAATGGTCATAAGCCTTAAATAGATTATCTTGGGGTGGGGGGGTAGCTTAATTTTTACAGTTGCATTCTATTTATTTTTCTTTAATTGAATTTATTGGGGTGACATTGATTCCCAAAACCATACAGGTTTCAAGTGTACAACTCAATAAAACATCATCTACATACAGCATCATGTGCCCATCACAAAAGTAGTCTAGATTTGTCCACATTTTCCCCACTTTTGCCCATCTCTACCTATATCACACCCCTCTTCCCACACTGTTATCTGTGTCTTCGTGTTATGTATGTTTTTTCTGTGTGTGGCTAATCTATTCACCTTCTTTCATCCAGTCCGTGTCCCTTCTCCATTCTGAGAGCTGTCAGTCTGTTCAATGTATCCATGCCACTGTTTCTACCAAATAGATTTTTAATAGAGTGATCATGAAACAATCCCCCCCGCCCCCTGGTCCACACACTTGTGCTATCCTAAAACATCTTACAATTTCTCCCAAAATTTCACTTTTACCCAGTGGTATTTATTTCTGCTTCGTTGAGAAAAATCGATAAAAAAAAAACTTTCAAAATCTCAATCAACCATCAATGTCTCCCAAAGTCACTAATGATAATTTTTAATAAATTGTATCATTCTTAATCATGTATTTTCCATTGTCTTACACTATAATTGTCTTCTCTTCCATAACATTTTCATCACTTTCTCTTATAAGGAATAGTTTGCTTACTTATAATGAATAGTAATTTATTGTTTATCCCCATCTGCTCTATCTCTCCAGTGCCTAGAATAGTGCCTAGTTCATCACAGATGCTCAATAAGTATTTGTTGAAGTAATCATCTTATAAATGACTTCTATATCTGCACTTTCATACCTATCTTATGTCCTAATCCTGAAGCCCTCTTATGAATAATCCACTAGCTGGGAATGTAAACTGATTTATATACTCATCAATTTACTTTATTATTTATATATCATTCATTGAGTTACTAATTATTTATTATCAATAGCAAGTTACAGCAAATAATTATGGTTAATAATTGGCATTGAAGTCTTCATCATTTATTTATATTTATTCATGAATAATTTGATAAGGAGTCAGGCCTTTTATAAAATTTAATTTTATTAACTGGAGCCCTATGCGAACTTTCTAACTCATTTCAAGGTGTTTTACCAATGAGTTCCTCCTTCAATTGCCTTAAGTAGGAGTTAGACAGTTTTCAGTTGTATCATTTTGCAATGTTTTCTGCCATCTAGAAAGTCATTTATTTTTTAATATGTTTTTATGGATTTGTTAAGTGACAGAGAAAAGGAGAGAGAGATAGAAATATCCCTGAGAGAGAAACATTGATAGGCTGTCTCCAGCATTCTCTCTACTGGGGATTGAGGCAGGAACTTGGGTATGTGCCCTGACCAGGAATCAAACTGGTGGCCTCTTGGTGCAGGGGACAACACTCAATCCACTGAGGCACACTGGCCAGGGGAGAGTCATAATTTTTCAACATTTTCTCACCTACCTTCACCAATTGCCCATTCTTTAAGATATATAGTGGTGTGTTTTTTTTTCGATACCTTTTCCCCTAAATCAGTCATCAGCAAACTGTGGCTCGCGAGCCACATGCAGCTCTTTGGCCCCTTGAGTGTGGCTCTTCCACAAAATACCGACTTCTGTGCATGGGCCATGAAGTTTCAATCGCACTGTACCTGCGTACCCGCATGTGGTATTTTGTGGAAGAGCCACACTCAAGGGGCTAAAGAGCCGCATGTGGCTCGCGAGCAGCAATTTGCTGACCACTGCCCTAAATTATTTTTAAAGCATTCTGAAATAGGGATTCGTCGAGAATATTATGACTTTTGCATAGTTTTATAGTTGCCCTGCCCAATCCTAATTCAATATATATTAAGATCATCAAAAGCATGAAAACTGCAATTCTCTTTGCACATGCCATTTTATTGGTTTATGCAGTGTTTAATGTAATAATACAATTAAAGCTGTAACATAAGCTAACATTAATGAGTTTCAGTACCAAGGGAACTATTATTTTCCTATTGCTGCTGCTCCAAATTACAACAAACAGTGGCCTAAACAACACACATTAATTATCTTACAGTTCTAGAGGTTCAGAAGCCCAAGGTCTCAGCAGAGGTGTGCTCCTTCTGGAAGCTCTAGGGAAGAACATTTCCTCACACTTTCTAGCTTCTAAAGGCTTCTGAATGCTTTCTGGTGACATCCTCCCTGGCCAAAACAAAGTAACTCAGCATCTTCTCTACTTTGACCTTTGTGTATCAGCTCTTAGCTCTTTCAAGCTGACCTTTTGAGATCCATTTTTTAAGAGACTTTGTGAATAGCTTGTACCCACCTGAAAAATACAAGATGATTTCACAACTCAAAATCCTCAACAATCTGCACAGTTCTTTTCATCACATAATATATTCCAAGGCTCTAGAGATTAAAAGGTGGACTCTTTGGAGGCATTGTTCTGTCTACCACACTAACCATATATCTCATCTCTCAGGAAGAAAAGTTCACCTAGTGCTACTTACTCGAGAGCCTAAAGGCTTCTGAATGCTTTCTGGTGACATTCTCCATGGCCAAAACGAAGTAGCTCAGCATCTTCTCTACTTTCTGACCTTTGTGTATCAGCTCTTAGCTCTTTCAATCTGACCTTTTGAGCTCCATTTTTTAAGAGACTTTGTGAATAGCTTGTACCCACCTGAAAAATACAAGATGATTTCACAACTCAAAATCCTCAACAATCTGCACAGTTCTTTTCATCACATAATATATTCCAAGGCTCTAGGGATTAAAAGGTGGACTCTTTGGAGGCATTATTCTGTCTACCACACTAACCATACATCTCATCTCTCAGGAAGAAAAGTTCACCGAGTGCTACTTACTAGGGAGTAACTTGCAAACCTCCAGTGGTTTCTGTGCTTTGAGCATCAGCAGAAAAGTTTTAAAGAGTGAAAGCAGAGTGTCTATTAATCAGCAAAATGTTAAATGAAAGTCAATTAAATATCCTTATCTCAATGTATATTACATTTTATCTTCTATCATCTTATTAACATTCTATGCTGGAGAATCTTGTTTATAAATAGAGCTGCCAGATATTTTTTTTTTATATTAAGAAGGAAGCAAAATGTATTTAATTATGACTTTTTCTAAGACATAGCCTATAGATTTTTACTTTAAGAAAAATAAACTAATAAAAAATTAAGCTAATATTAGCAATAGATCAGACAAAATAATTATCCAAAATGACTGCAGTAACATACATTCCCATCACTACCTTAACATGCCTTTTCTACACACTTGCTATAATTAGATCTTAATTTTTTCTGAATTTTATTATTGAAAAATATCTCATTGTTTTAATTTACCTTTATTTACTAAAGAAAAAGAAAATTTTGTCATGTGTAAGGCATTTAAATAAGGCTTTCAAAGACTTTCAAGCTGATAAAAATACTCAGATATGTCTTAATTTACTTCCCAAAATATAGCCAACATTTTACAAAATTTGCATACTAATATTTACAAAATAAGACATTAAAAATTGCTTGTAAGCACTTTAATTCACTGATCTAATTAAATTACAATGGTTATTCTTTAGGAAAATAATTTTAATTATCCTATATAATAAAGTGGTAATAGGCAAATTGACTGTCATGCCTTCACACAAGATATCAACCCCCATGTGGTCACAAGATGGCCACCACAAGATGGCCAGCATGGGAGGGAAGTCAGGGGCAACCAGGCTGGCAGAGGAAGGCAATTAGGGTCAACCAGGCCTGCCGGAGAGGGCAGTTGGGGGCAACCAGGCCAATAGGAGAGGACAGGTGATCAGGCTGGTAGGGAAGCAGTTAGTAAGGTGATGATCAGGCTGGCAAGGGAGTGGTTAGGGGGTGATCAGGCTGGTAGGCAGAAGCAGTTAGAAGCAATCAGGCAGGCAAAGGTTTGGGAGCCAGCAGTCTTGAATTGTAAGAGGGATCCAGATTGGAGAGGGTGTAGGCTGGGCTTAGGTACACACTCCCCTGCCCAGTGCACGAATTTTGTGCACCCACCCTCTAGTATTTAACATGAAGTAATTTAGATGTGATTATCATACATGAGCTGACATAAAATACTGATTTGCATTTGAAAATGTCCAAATAATTACTTAATATAAAAGGCATATTTTAGGTATTTTTATTGATTTTATCCAGTAAGTGTTTTAAATAAGCATTTACGTATTTTATTTTTTAGAAAGATGTAATAATGCTATTAGTTGTCATTTATTTTTAATCAGTGGCTGTACTTTCCTTTCATGGTTTAATATATATATTTAAATCTCATGGAATATTTAAGTTTTTATTGATTTTAGAGAAAGAAGAGAGAGAGAGAGAGAGAGAGAGAGAGAGGTGGATGTAAGAGAGAAACAGATTGGTTGTCTCCTATATCCATCCAGACTGGGGATCAAACATACAACCTAGGCATGTTCCCTGACAGGGAATTGAACCTGAAACCATTTTGGCATATGGGACAACATGCCAACCAACTGAACCACCCAGCTAGGGCTCATGACTTGATATACTAATTGGGAAAATTTTTAGCAGTATATGTTTAGTATTAATTAGATTTAACTCATGTAAGGCAATTAGTTATTTTTAGAAAGTTTTAAGATCTACTTCACCCCATTAACTCAGCCATAAATAACTACAGTTATTCTGCCTAACCTCTACAATATGATTTTTATATCTGTTTTGTAATTTTTTTAAAACCCATGATACTATACTATAAGCTAGAGAATAGGTTATGATTTCTTTTACATGCATTTCAACATGAGTGTATTAAGGAATGGATGTATGTTATCATAGCACAGAGAACTCAAGCTATATGCATAATTTATATTTAAAAAGTCCATCACTATGTTTAAAAATATATTTTCTATGTTATTTACAAAAATTTTATTATTCCTTACTGATTTGTTAAAACATTTTAAATATCTCCTGGTAATCATCTACTTAGCAATATTAAAGTTTAATAAATAGACAGTCAATTGCCCTATATTATACAATGTATTCATAATTGCATAATTAAATTTACTCAAAGGCTATATATTTAATTAAAAAAATACTCATGTACTTCATTATTTTTAAAGTTCTACTCAAACTTAAATTACCAAACTCATTAAAAAGGGAATATCAATCAATTCAGCAGCTTTCAATAGTGTTTATCAATAGCCACAGCTATAATCAGATTATTTTTTCAATAAACTAATAGTACTCTAAAAATATATATCTGAAGCCAGTGTCTTTCACTCACCTTAAATCCTTACTTGTACAGTCAATGACAGAGAGCCATAACGCAGATTTGAAATCTAAATGAAATTCAACAGTGAAGGAAACATTTAGTATCGCTAGTATCAATAAATGCACACTTGTTTGTCCCCAAACTCTTATTAGTATCAGGCCTTCTCCAGGCTCAGCCTTAAGTTTGCATACTTGTATCTGTGCTGTTCCAAGAGCCTGCTCAAAACTTGAGTGTACCAGAGCAGGTTTCGGTGACCTGCATACTGGCAAATAAGTGCCTGGAGTGTTTCCATTTGTGGCCGTTCTCAGGCTGTTTGCTGCTAATCCTCTAGAACACTTGGCTGCATGTAGATCTCTCTCCTAAAACAGCCCTCTTTTTTTCATTTGAAAATGAAACCTATGGCTAAAATTCATTCCCTTTGGGTATACAATGGAGCTTATGGATTTTCCTCAAGAACTGGAAAAGTTTAAGTCTTGTAAGGAATGTGGGAGAGAAAAGATATGCACATTTTGCCAGATGTCCACAGCTACTTACATTTAAGCTTAGATCACAGCTAGCATTGGTCTTTGTGCAAATTAGAGAAAGGTGCCGGTTCTGGGGTGGTGAATTAGAAATTACCCCCACCCCTGGGTCTATAGCCCAGTTTGAACCAAATGTTAAACATGTGCTATTTTTGTTGCAGATTAATGATCCCTCTTCTTTGCAGAAGAGGACGCTTGACTTGACCAATAAACCCAGGCTGTTTTTAACTCACCCCTCAGTAGGTATCTATGAGTCCTGCATGAACTCACCAGCCTGATGGCCAGACCTTGATTCAGTTTACTATATTTAAACCAAAACCACAATTATAGATAATCCCACCTTTATATTTATCCAAAGTTGGAGCTCACACTTCCTTCTTGATACATTTAATATACAAATTCAATTTTAGTACATAATATTTGCAAAGATAGCAAATAATTTTGAACTTTCTCTCAGAGAGAACTTGCAACCCAGATAACATTTTATTTATCCATCAAATATATCATTAATTAGTCTAAAGCATTTCATCTCTCTTATCAGTTCAAAATACCAGTAACTCCCTTCAGAATATGGTAAAAAATTAAAGAAAATTTTGGGCTATGATCTAATTTTTCTTATAAGAAATTAATATCCTATATAATAAAAGCCTGATATGCAAATTGACTGAATGGTGGAACAATCTGTTGGAGGGGGACAGGGCCGGTGAGCAGACAGTGCTAGGCCAGCCAAGGTTGGTGCCAGCAGCAGAGGGAGGGGATGGCAAATGGTGGAGGGGTGATCGAGGCGATCGGGGGTTGGCCAGTGCCATCCCCCAATTTCCCTGCCGGTCACCTCTCAAAGAGGAAGGCCAGACTGTGGCTCAGTTCCTGTAAGCCATCAGTCAGACATCCCTCAAAGGCTCTTGGTCTGCGAGAGGGTGCAGGCCAGGCTGAAGGACCTCCCCGTTAATTTTTGTGCACCAGGCCTCTAGTTAATTTTATAATAGTTATACAGGGTCTTGTTTTCTGATTTTTTTTAAAAAATTGAGGCTAGGAAGAAGAAGATGTGGTTCCTGAAAATATATATTTTTTTAATTGAGAAAGAAAAATAAGGGTTTGTATGCCCATTACATTTGCCATATTCTCTGTTCTCATATGTTAGGTTCTTCTCAAGATCTTCTTTTTGTTATTGTGCAATCTCTTTTCACACTTTATTGCCCTTGCTCTTTCATTTCCAACAGGAAACTTATTGAAAGTAATGAGTGAAACACATGAATTTAAATTATGCAGAGTCAAATGACCACTACCCACATTTGCAATGACTCTAGAAAGGACATCTATGTTGTTATAAATATAAACTCACTAACAGGCTAGAAATAGATTAAAGTTTACATCACCCTGATATGGCTTATTGTTTTGTATAAATTATTTTTTTCGTTCCATCCTGGAATATAAACAGTGAGGCAATATGGCTAATTCTGTTTGAGGAAAGTCATTCTAGTTATATGATAATAATTTATTCATATCTTAAAATAGCTTACTTTTTAAGCTTGTCATTGTCTTTTCTAAAGTTCAACCTACATTTGTATGTGTGTAAGTCAATAGAGAAATATTAAAAACAATTAATTCATGTTAACTACAGTTACTAAATTTTTGCCACATATAGAGTACTGTGTGAGTCATCCCTCCTACATATGGATTCGGAAAAAGTCAAAATTATCCACCACCTGGAGAAAAACCACAAAAAGTGCATTTTTGTGTGTTAAATTCTTTGCTGACTTTAGCTAATTTTACAACCTAATTTTCCTTTTACCGTCATTTACTGACCTAAGAAATTTTATTTTTGTTTATTGTTGCCGTAATGTGTAATTATGTAAACCATTTTAAATCCAGTTGAAATATGATCATGTAAAAATAAGTAACAATGTGATTTTGTTTTATTCCCAAGCAACACATTTTTTTATAAAAAATTCCTAAAGCATAGAACCTTGCAGTGAGTTGAGGCAACAACATTTGCAACAGAAAAATAGCTATTACTATAAAACCTTATTAGCTAGAAACTATAATTAGCCAGAATGCATTAAAGATTATTTGAATTCACACAAATGGTACATATATAAATAGCCATGTGCATTTAATTTAGGAGACTGTTTCTGCAAGACTATTTATGCACATAAGAAAATGCACAGGGATATAAACAATTGTAATGGTATTTATATATAACAGAGTACAAGGTAAATGTACGTAAAGAGACCAAGCAGTTAAACCATTTTGTGATAATGGATTGACATTTACATTATGTAAAACACCATATCCATTGTCTGCCAAATCTGTTGGTTTGTTTCTTTTTTCAGTGTTCCTGCTTTGTCATTCTCTGACAAAATTATAGGACAGCAATAATGGCATAGCAACTGAAAGCTTAAAGGCTTTCTCAGGGAAAAAGGAGGTACTATTTTGTGGGAACAAATGCTTTCTCTAATTGTGATAGATAAAGTGAGATTGATGTGAAAAATTTTCTCAGTGACAAATATCTAAATTCCCTAAAAATATTCAAAATATGTCAAATGGTTACTAAATATGTGGTAGCATGATAAGTAACTTCAGACAAATTTCAACAAAAACTTAGTAATAGGTTACTCAACACTTCATAAAATGTTGACTTACCTAAAACTGCAACAGGAATAACTAAAAAGTCCATTAATTCATAACTGACTATTATTTTAGTGGGTTTTGGAGTCATATAAACTTCAGTAAACTATCCTTTGCAAAATGTTGTTGCTTTATCTATTATATCATGACTAGAGGCCCATTGCACAAAAATTTGTGCACTCAGGGGGAGGGGGTCCCTCAGCCTGGCCTGTGCCATCTCGCAGTCTGGGACCCCTCAGGGGATGACCACCTGCTGGCTTAAGCCTGCTCCCCGGGGTGGTGGGCCTAAGATGGCAATCAGACATTCCTCTGGCAGCCCGGGAGCCCTCAGGGGATGTCCACTTGTCAGCAGGGAGCAGACGTAAGCTGCAGTCGGACATCCTTAGTGCTGCTTAGGAGGCAGGAGAGGCTTCCACCATCACCGCTGTACTGGCAGCCATCAGCCTGGCTTGTGGCTGAGCAGAGCTCCCCCTGTGGGAGTGCACTGACCACCAGGGGACAGCTCCTGCATTGAGCATCTGCCCCTGGTGGTCAGGGCACGTCATAGCGACCAATCGTTCTGCCGTTCGGTCAATTTGCATATTAGCCTTTTATTATATAGCATAGATTTTTATTGATGGCAAAGAGGAAGGGAGAGTGGGCGAGACACATCCATGATGAGAGAAAATCATGGATTGGCCGCCTCCTGCACGCCCCCTACTGGGGATGGAGCTCGTAACT
>NW_006291015.1:2392850-2397196 GCF_000327345.1 Myotis davidii
GAAAATGCTTGCCACTCAGGTAAACTTTGTCCATTTACTATGTGACGGGCATTGTGTTAGGTGTGGACCAAAAGAAAAGGTAAATGAGACATGGGTTATACACTGAGATGGCTTAAGCAGGTTGTTGTCAGATACATATATATATTAATTTAAAATTAATAATCCTATATAATAAAAGCCTAATATGCAAATGGACCAAATGTCAGAAAGACCAGCGGAATGACCGGCCACTATGATGCACACTGACCACCAGGGGGTGGCCACTCAATGCAGGAGCTGCCCCAAGCCTGCAGGCCTGAGGCTGGCCAAGGCAGGTACCAGCGGGGCCCCCTGATCACCCCACAGGTCAACCCACAGATCGACTCTGATCACTAGCCAGGCCTAGGCACCCTACCCATGCATGAATTTCATGCACCAGGCCTCTAGTATTACTATATATTTAAGTAAAGAGATAGCAAGGTATGTAATATGAAGAAAACTGACTTTCAATAATCAAGGACACTGGCTAAGAAATAAACTATGAAGTAAAAAGTGTCTGGAGAGGAGAATAGAAACAAAAACATACAGGATTTTGAATTCCATGCAATAATATTGAATTTTATTCTATAAATTATGGCATTGATTGAAAATGATGAGTTTGTACAGGATTAAAACGTAAGATGGAAAACTATTGAGTAGATTATATTGCATTCAGCTAGGGAAGAAATGATAAAGACCTGAGTTAGTAGAGATGGTGTTAAGAAAACATATTTATAAATGTTAATGACATTGATTTGGATATATTAATAAGAAATGGCAACCAATATAATTATTTTATAGAGATTTATAGCTTGGATCATTGGTGAATAAAGTTACCTAAGGTATATCATAAAAAAAGAACAAATTCAGACAGCAATATAATAAACTACACATTGGAAATATTACATGTGTGACGCTAGTTAAGTAACTATATGGTATACATTTTCCAATTATCTGTCACTGGATAGGGTCCTTGGTTTTTGAAGTTCCACCAGTGAGATAGATCTTGTCCAGATATACACAATGAGAGAATTTAGGCTGTGTTCCTTGAATATACAATAAAAATACGCATTGGTCTTTTTCTAGTGCTATTAAAATTAAATTAATTTTAATCAAAGATAAATTTCTGATTATAAAGTTCCTGCCCTCATACTGTGAATGCTTTATTTTCTTTTTAATCCTGACCAAGGAAGAAAGAGAGAAGAAGAGAGAGAGAGACATTGATTGGTTGCATTCCATACCTGCCCCAACGGTGGATGGAACCCACAATCCAGGTATGTGCCCTGACCTGGAATCAAACTGGCAACCTTGTGGACTACACTCAAACAATGGAGCCACTCCGGAAGGGCTGAATGCTTTAATTTTTATCCTTTAACAGAAATGATTAAATTCAACTCTTTTTGTTTGGAAGAAGAAACATACGTAGATTACTAAAGTTAAGAGGGATTAATTTAGAGGATACCTAGAAAGCTTTTACTTTAACATATTGATTTAGGGGTATCCTAAGCATTCTATCCCCTTCTGATAGCATTTTTTCTTTATCACCTATTGTCTGCTCTACCTCTTTTATCAAACTAGAGTCTGTCCCTATCTATGTTTATCAATTAAAGATAGCCCATGAAAAATTTGTCTGACTGAGTAATCACTACTATACATAGGCAAACCTTTAAGCAAAGTGGATTTTTTTTTTCCTCATCAGTGACACTAAGCAGATTAAGAACCAATGACATGAGAAGGGAACCACCTCTAGTTTAATCAACTTGGACCATGTTGACAGAATCATATGTAATGAAGCCTAGAAATCTACATAAGCTGGACTACATCTGGCTGCTTGCTGATCTGGCATCTTTACACATTGAAGACTTTTAGAGATTTCTACTAGAAAAATAGTTCAGACATTCTATATTTTACATTTTTATAAACAATGAAGATTGCTTTGGAATATATTTACAGATTAATGATGATATAGATATACTCAAATAAGTATTTCAATTAAAATAGTTTGGAAAGAACAAAAAATAATGCCAGCAGAAATAAAGGAGACACAAACTCAAAGTAGAGGTAGGAGAAAGATTTTGTAAAATTTAGTATGTGAATTTAGATTTTATCAAAACAGCATTAACATGATGCATAAGTATATTTGCAATGTGTTTTCTTTAAGATAACCATATGTCAAGAATGCTGTAAAAGGGCATATATCAGAAAGAAAACCATTTAAAAAACATTTTTATTACAATTCTGAAACGCATTGTTCTTAAGAAATATTTACATGTCTCATGTTTGGTAACAATAATGGAGTATACAGAATAATGCCATTCTCTTCACACACACACACACACACACACACACACACACACACACACATGTCCCTAACTAATCCCTAGTACCTATGGATATACTGGGTAAGATGCCAAAGAGGAATTATAGTTGCAGGTGGAATTAACATTGCTGTCCAGTTGACCTTAAAATGGGGAGATTATCCTGGATATTCCAGGTGGACCCAATATAATCAGAAAAGTCCTTGAAAGTAGAGGAGAAAGTCAGAAGAAGAGAATCAGAGAAAGAGATATAAAGATAGGAGCTGACTGATAAAGTGAGGGAATATAAGAGCTTGACACACCATTGCTGGCTTTGACTATAGAAGAAGGAGCCACAGACCAGAATGCAGGTAGCCTCTCAGTGGTTCTCAACCTTCCTAATGCTGCGACCCTTTATACAGTTCCTCATGTTGTGGTGACCGCCAACCATAAAATTATTTTCGTTGCTACTTTATAACTGTAATTTTGCTACTGTTATGAATCATAATGTAAATATCGTATATGCAGGATGTATTTTCAGGGGTCATGACCCACAGGTTGAGAACCACTGCAAAAAGGCAAGAAAATAGATTTTACCTAGAGAAAATTAAGATTACAGCTGGAACTAAGGTTATCAATAAACTGACTTTAAAATAGGAAGAATATGATGGATTTTGCAGGTCCACCCAATCTAATCACATGTGACTTTCTAAATGAAGTTCAGAAGGTCAAAGTAAGAGAGAGGAGATACTCTGCTGATGATTTTGGCTATAGAGGAGAGGAGCAACAGGGATTGCAGGTTGTAATGAAGAACATTGTATTGTGTGTGGGATATAATTAGAGACAAGAATAATTTTCCTAAAAGGCCTTATACCTATTTTTTTATTTTTTTAAATATATTTTATTGATTTTTTACAGAGAGGAAGGGAGAGGGATAGAGTGTTAGAAACATGCATGAGAGAGAAACATTGATCAGCTGCCTCCTGCACACTCCCCACTGGGTATGTGCCCGCAACCAAGGTACATGCCCTTGACTGCAATCGAACCTGGGACCCTTGAGTCCCCAGGCTGATGCTCTATCCACTGAGCCAAACCAGTTAGGGCTGTTTTATTTATTTAAAGCATTGATATCAATATAAGTAATAGCTCCCTTTCCCCCTCCCCCAAACTCAGGGCACAGAATCTGGTGTATTAGCCATGATGGGAAGCTAATTTAAACAACAAACAAACAAAAATTTAAAAAGCAACTATGAATTCACTCTTAAGGGAAAAAAAAGAAGTAGCACAATCTGAGGGAATTATCAGACCATAGACATCCCCAAGTCCCCTGTTAAGAAACTAAACATGTATCAAAACAAAAACACAAATAGATCAAAACACATACACACACACACACACACGCGCGCGCGCGCGCGCACACACACACAAGCATGCACTCAATGAATGCACACACGAAACAAAACAAAACAAAACAAAACACTGTTAATTCGTGATAACATAAAGAGAGTCAATGTTATTTTTAAATTGATTTTCAGAGAGAGAGAGAGATTGATGTGCTGTTCCATTTATTTATGCATTCATCGGTTGCTGCTGGTATGTGTCCTGATCAGAGATGGAACCCACGTCTTTCATGTATCAGGATGATGCTCTAACAGACTGAGCCACCTGGCCATGGTTGAATAATCATTAATTTTTAGACATTAAGGTTTTTGTAGGCTCCATAAAGTCAATAGCATGATGCTTTCCCCAATTTCTCTTTATATAAAAACTAGAGGCCTGGTGCACAAAAATTTGTGCACTTGGGGGTAGGGGGTCCCTCAGCCCAGTCTGTGCCCTTTCGTAGTCTGGGACCCCTTGGGGGTGACCACTTGCTGGCTTAGGCCTGTTCCTGGGGGATTGCGCCTAAGATGGCAATCAGACATCCCTCTGGCAGCCCTCAGGGGGTGTCCACTTGCCAGCAGGGAGCAGGACTAAGCTGCAGTCGGACATTCTTAGGACTGCTGAGGAGGCGGGAGAGGGTCCCACCACCAC
>NW_006291015.1:2398065-2399381 GCF_000327345.1 Myotis davidii
TCAGTCACCCCTAACTTCTCTCTCTTGCCATCCTGGTCACCCCTAACTGCCCTCCCGTGCTGGTCTGGTTGCCCTTAACTGCCTTCCCTTGTAGGCCTGGTCACCCCTAACTGCCCTCCCCTGCAGGAGCTGCCCCCTGGTGGTCAGTGCACTCCCACAGGAGCAGGACTCACGGATGGCAAGTGCAGCAGTGGTGGCAGGAGCCTTTCCTGCCACCTCAGCAACACTAAGGAGCAGCGAGCAGGCAGGCGGTAAGGAGCTAGGGGTCCTAGACTGTGAGAGGGATGTCTGACTGTCGACTTAGGCTCACTCCCCATGGAGACCGAACCTAAGCCAGCAGTCGGACATCCCCCGAGGACTGCAAAAGGATGTAGGACAGGCTGAGGGACCCCTCAACCCAGTGCAAGAATTTTGTGCACTGGGCCTCTAGTAAATAAATAATTGGAGTTTTAAAAATGTCATTTGGAAAAATTACATAATTTATAAACTCTTTACTGAGCACAGTAAAAAGAACAATTTTCTGAAGAACTTTAGTATTTACACACTATTTTCCGATGTGATTAAACAAGAAATCAATATTTTGTAAAATAATCTAGAGGGAAATAAAGAATGCTGAAGCAATTAATGAAAATATAACTTACTTTCAAAACTATTTAACAAATCAAACAACCCCAAAGCGTCTGCAGATGTACAGTCAATCCTGAACCCTCTGCTACAAATGAAAGCCCTGGGACTACCTGTTGAACCTCACTTTGTTACACAGCACCTGTCACTCTCATTTACTCACTTACAACATGTACAGTTTATTACTTGTCTCTTTCTGCTGTGGCATATGCTCCACAAAGTCATGGACTTTTGCCTATTTTGTTAACTAATGGATCATAAAATGCCTACAATAGGTTTTGATAAATAACAATTGCTCAATACATATTTTATGTGTAGTGAACATAAACAAGCAGGACAGTGAAATTTTAACTTTGCTTGGTAAATTCTATAGATTTCTTAATAAAAACTAAAAAATAAATAAGTAATGAAAGAAATCACAAGACACCTAGGTTAAGCTGAACAGATTAAAGACTGTTTCAAGGTTCTAGTGCTTAGAAAACTCAAACTCTGGTAAGTATAAATGCTTAAGATGTATATCTATATTTGTAGAGAATAACCAAGACTTGATATATATATATACAGGAATTCATTAGCTTTATTTTCAAAGATCGCAAATTATGGAGTTACTGTTTTTGTAACCATTTTATGAAATTACTGTATATTTCATTTCAGACCTTAACATATGACAGTCCCACTAATTGAAACATTTT
>NW_006291015.1:2399450-2428690 GCF_000327345.1 Myotis davidii
TTATGGCTATTCAATAGTTCTCTAAAACACATTTTAGACATAATTTCTATAGCAAAAATGTATTCTGTAGAAATTTAATTGGAATGAACTTTAGCTCTGTTAATGGATTAAAAAAAATCCTTCCTGACACAGACAGGATTGGTTTGTCTGCCTTAAGTGTGTAAACTTCACTGCACATACTACCTGCTTAATATTCATTTTATGATGGCTAAGAATTGGGATTAGAAACTGGATATGCAGAAACTTAATAATGGCTTTAACTTACAATATTTTCAAGTTATATTAAGGCACAGTTAACAAATAAATTTGTAAGATATTTAAAGAGTACATCATGATGATCTGATACATATATACTGTGAAAAAATTCCTCCTATCTAGTTAATTAACGCATTTAACACCTCACATACTTATCTCTTTTTTTGTGTGAGAACATTTAAGTTTTAATTTATTTTTAAATTTCAACTATACAATACAGTGCTATCAACTATGTTATATATTAGATCCTCAACCCTTATTCATTTTTAGCAGTTATTTTATTTGTACTAAAGAACACAGTTCCATGGTATCTATTAAAATAAAATATGTTGGATAAAAGTGGTGAGATGGGGCATCCTTATCTAGTTCCTTATCTCAGAAGATAAATGTCTAGCCTGTTACCATTGAGTATGATCTTAGGTGTGGGCTTGACATATGTGGATTTCATTATGGTTAGGTACAACCATACTATATCAATGTTGTTGACAAATTTTTATGATAAACTTATCTTGAATTTTGTCAGATTATTTTTCTGCATCTATTGATATGATCATAATATTTTTGTCCTTTGTTTTGTTAACACATTGATTGATTTGTCGATATTGTATCTTGCATCTCTGTAATAAATATCACTTGCTCCTGGTGCATGGTCCTTTTAATGAACTGTGTAATTTTTTTGCTAATGATTTGTTGAGGATTTTTGCATCCACATCTTTTTCTTGATTATTTAAAAAGAGTTTTTAAACAGTTAAGTTTGTTTTTTTTAATATTAACATGTTTTATAAAAGAGGGCATTAAGTCAACTTGCTTATCACAAGTTTTGTATCATAGATAGTGTATCAAGGGTCAAGCACTAATGTGGTCACCTTCCATGTCAAGTATGGTTTCTGCTATGTTTTTCTTGATAAAAATTATTATAAACAGCTTCATATGTTGATGATGATAACTACATGCCAGGCCCACTAATTCATTTTGAAGTAAATATTCAGATATTTTGCCCTAAATTCTCTAATATTCTTAAGCGATATTGGCCTGTAATTTTCTTTTATTTAGTGCTCTGGCCTGGTTTTGGTATAAGGGAAATACTGGCCTTACAAAATTAGTACAGCAGTGTTCCGTTTTTTATTTTTTGAAAGAGTTTGAAAATAATTGGTATTAATTCTTCTTTACATGTTTGTTGGAATTCACCAAGTAAGCTATCTTGTCCTGGACTGTTGTTTAATAGGAAATTTTAGATTATTGATTTCAAATCCTTACTAGTAATCAGTCTGTTCATATTTTCTATTTCTTCATGATTCAATATTGGCAGGTTGAATATTTCTAAGATTTTATTCATTTTTTTCAAATTTGTCCAATTTCTTGACATGTAATTGTTTATAGTACTCTCTTATGATTCTTTGTATTTGTTTGGCAGCAGTTATAATGTCTCCACTTACATTTATAATTTTATTTATTTGAGCCCTTTTCTTTTTTTTCTTGGTCAGTTTAGACAAAAGTTTGTCTATTTTTTATTTTTTCAAATTATAATATTATTAATGTATATTTATTATTTCTGAAATGGAGCTTGTAATTTCTACCATTTGGAATGAGTTGAAATAAAAGCTTTATGTTTTATCTTTTAAATCTTGTCTCTGATAAAGCTCTTCCTAGTGCTCTTGGACACATAGGAACCATCAGGAGTAATATTCTAATCTTACAAGTAAACATAGGTGAGGGCCTCACAGGTGACTCAATAAGGAATAGTACACTGTGAATATGACTAAAACATTATATGCTTTGTGCTGCTTATTTTTCAAGTCAGCTATATGGTTTTAATTTTCTGTAATTCAGCTTAACTGTGTGGAGAGGGGGTAATTGAATAATACAACAAATGATTATTATACCTTTAAAAGTTTATATATCAATAATAATAGATGTTTATGACATTTAATAATGAGATTCATTTTCTCATGTAATTTGATTATTTGTTCACAATTATGTTAACCAATTTGCTTGTGTAGTGTCTTGCTGAGATTATCTCATACGTGACAGATACATTTCTGTATCATTCACTGCTTTATCAGAAACTATCCCTTTTTCTTTCTGTCTGTCTCTCTAGCATCTATCTATTTGTATACATAAATTGGAAAACCTTCTATTGTACTAATGCAATATTTTAAGATTTATCAATGCCCATAATTTACCTTACAGTGCATTGAGAAACTCTTTAGAGCAGTGATGGCGAACCTATGACACGGGGGTCAGAGGTGACAAATGAACTCATTTTTTTGGTTGATTTTTCTTTGTTAAATGGCATTTAAATACATAAAATAAATATCAAAAATATAAGTCTTTGTTTTACTATGGTTACAAATATCAAAAAATGTCTATATGCGACACGGCGCCAGAGTTAAGTTAGGGTTTTTCAAAATGCTGACATGCCGAGCTCAACAGGTTTGTCCTCACTGCTTTAGAGGGTATTTTCAGAGCTACAAATTCCTGAACTTTATGCTAATACCCTTCTACCTCTCAGGGATTCACCATTCCCCCACAGAATGATGTTTAACTCATTAGTACAGTATTTCAACACCCTTGAAACTCTCAAATTATTGCTAAGGTTGAAGAACAAATTATTTTTGCTAGATATTACCATTATTACTTTGTGTAGATCATTTTATTGTTATTATTTTGTCAGAAAGTCAGTTTGGGGCCCATATTCATCTTTACTTTTCTCAGTCTCTAGTGAGTATCCTGTTCTCTCATTCCCTTAAGTTTAACACATCTTGCTTCTTTCTATATCAGACTGTGTTCCACCTCTTTATTGAATATATTATAAAGAAAAGTATACAATATTAAATATTATAAGCATATTTGTGAATGTTGGGAAAAAACAAATTAACAGTAACAATGGCAGATTCCTCTTACCAAAATATTACTTTCTAATGCTACTCTTGTAACTGTGTGAGTAAAATTTATTATTTTAATCTCACAGCACAGTTAGAAGTGCAACCTAGCCCATGAGCAAAAAGATTAAACTGGTGAAATATATTCTGATAACGCAACAGGAAATCCAAATGAACTGCCAGTTTTTGACATCGTGATAACATTTGTTCCTTAAGTATAAGAGAAATAATTACCTACTCACCAATGTGCTGAAAAAACAGCCATGCCATCCTGCCACTCTGATAAAATAACTTTATTTAATCCTTCACTCAGAAGTGATTCCTGACGCTGGACCATTTTATTGTGACAATTATAGTTAGCAAATAACCAGAAGCTAAAGAATTTTAAATTGTTCCCACATTAAAATCTTATATCATTATAGTAATGTACTATTTCTTTAATTTAATTAATATTAAAATAATTTTGTCACTATTACTCATAATATATACACTTTCTCTTCTCAAATAAAGCTTAAACTATAGAACATTTAAATGTACTCTCAGCAACTTTCAAATATATAAAAAATAAAAAATCTATAGATTAGCCTGAATTTAATGTCTACCTTAAATATATATGAGTTTTTGACAATGTAAAATAAAATATATGTTAGGTAACACTTGTATTTTTTAAAGCAGCAATTACTAAAGCAACTAACAGTGTTCAGTGGGCCCATAAAAATTAAATTTTGGTCATAGAGAATGCTATCCATATATTAATATCTCCTTCTGTGTGTGTGTGTGTATGTATGTGTGTGTATTAAATCAAAATTCAAATGTAGAAAAAAGAATCATGTATACAAGGTAACTTGATATATTTATATGAATCTAAATATATAAATGTATATGAAGATAAATAATTTTATCTCAACCACAGTGTCAAATGTTGTGAGTCATTATATGGCTTAGACATTTAGTTACCCATCCCTTAACCACACTTTGTATTTCCAAAATTTCTCATGGTGCTAGCCTCCAAAGAGAAGAATTCATGGTTGTAAAAGGTTATCATGTTTGTGAAGTTAGACAACTTCCTTTTTAAGAATTTTATAGAGTAATTTTTCTGAAAAGTCTCTTTCAAAAAACATGTTGTAATGATAAATAAATATATCTATAATAATACAAGTGTAATATGCTAATTAGACCGGATGTCCTTCTGGATGACCTTCTGAATGAAGTCAGGGCTGTGAGGGAAGCCCAGGTCCTGGGTGCCAGAGGGAAGCCGATGCTGGCAGCCAGGCAAAAGAAGGCCTACTCCTGCATGAATTTTGTGCATCGGGCCTCTAGTTGTTCAATAAAAAGCTAAAATCACGAGTGTTTCAGAGAAATTTCCATGGTCCAAATATTAAAGAGATAATTGAAAACCATTTGACAATATTTGTAACCAAAGAACCTGTTATTTATTAAGTATATGTAGACAGACAAAATTGTAGCATTTATGAAAGTGAGAATTACAAAAATCCACTTATGTTCGATCTGAGGAACTGGAAAGTCTATCTGGGTTAAAAACCAATTCTACAGGAGAATGAATATGCCCTATTTTGACTTTAGGTGGTTTTGAGATTTGAATTTCAAAAGATGAATGATTCAAGTATGCACAACCAACAAATTATTACATCGATGTCAATCCTTATTTATCACACTTAGGTATTCAAACATAATTCGAGAGTAAAATATCTATTAAGAAATACACCCTTAGAAAACAATGACTTCCACAAATAAGGATTCATTGAATATGAACTGCTAATCCCAAATTACAATACACAAAAGAAAATAAATTATTTATCATGTAAATAGCAGAAACAGTAAGTGGCAAGGGTAGATTTACAGGAAACTTAATTATGAAAATTACAGTATAAAAGAATATAAGCATGCTTACCATGATTAAATAAATAGAATGTTAAATGAACAAAGTAATATCTTTGTCTTGACATAATGAGAGATCAAATTAAAAATAATAGCATGCCGAAACCGGTTTGGCTCAGTGGATAGAGCGTCGGCCTGCAGACTGAAAGGTCCCAGGTTTGATTCCGGTCAAGGGCATGTACCTGGGTTGCAGGCACATCCCCAGTAGGAGATGTGCAGAAGGGAACTGAAACTGGTTTGGCTCGGTGGATAGAGTGTCGACCTGCCGACTGAAAGGTCCCAGGTTCGATTCCGGTCAAGGGCATGTACCTGGGTAATAGCAATCTGCCCTGGCCGGCTTGGCTCAGTGGATAGAGCGTCAGCCTGTGGAATGAAGAGCCCCAGGTTCGATTCTGGCCAAGTGCACATGCCTGGGTTGTGGGCTTGATCCTCAGTGGGGGGCCTGGAGGAGGCAGCCGATCAATGATTCTCTCTCATCATTGATGTTTCTATTTCTCTCTCCTCCTTCCTCTCTGAAATCAATAAAGAAATATATTAAAAAAATAATAGCAATCTGATGGAATGACAATATAATCCTATGTAATAAAATCCTAATATGCAAATCGACCAGAAAGTGGAATGACCAGTTGCTATGATGTGCACTGACTACCAGGGGGCAGATGCTCAATGCAGGAACTGCCCCCTGGTGATCAGTGCACTCCCACAGCGGGTGCGCTGCTCAGCCAGAAGCCAGGCTCACTGCTGGCGAGCACAGCGCAGATGGCGGGAGACTTTTCTGCTTCCTTGGCAGCACTAAGGACCCTTGGGGGATGTCTGATTGCCAGCTTAGGCCCGCTTTCCTTTGGAGAGTGGGCCTAAGCCGGCAGTTGAACATCCCTCAAGAGGTCCTGGACTGCAAGAGCATGTGGGCCGGGCTGAGGGGACCCCAGCACCCCAATGCACAAATGTCATGCACGGGGCCTCTAGTTAAATATAAGTGTAGTGAAGGGTATAAGACAAATTACCACAGCCACTTATAAAACTTGTGTACTGGGTATATATTTTAATTACATATATGTTCATAGTTACTATATAGAAAAAGATGACATAGCTAGATATAGATTAGATTTAGATATAGATGATATAGATAGATAGATAGATAGATAGATAGATAGATAGATAGATATAGATATAGATAGTTTTAGATATATATATAGGTATAGATGATATAGATATATAGTTATAGATATAGTTATAGATATGGATATAGATATAGATAGATAGAGCAAATAGCTCAGAGTAAGAAAGACATGGAAAATAATGTAGGAGAGAGTAAGAAACATGGGGATACATTAAAACTATTGAGCATAAGAGTTCCAGGAGATAACAGAAAATAATAATGAGGGAAGCAATGAATGGTAATGATCAAGATTTTTACAGAACTGATTTCAAAAGTAAACTCAGATTTAGGCATCCCAACAAATCCCAACAGAAATAAAGAAATAACCCTGATAAAATAGAATATTTTAAAATAAACATGAAAGAAAAGTAAGATTTAGTAGACTGAAAGATGAGGTTTCAACTATAAAAGGCCTCAAAATGAGTAATAGCCTCAAAATGTTGAGAGAAAAATTTGCAACAGAAATGGCTTTATTCACCTAATCCATAAATCCACATTAAATAAAAAGAAAAAAGCAAGACATGTTTTAGGTTAAAAAGTAAGATAATTTACAACACAGATGCCCTCGATATAGAAGACTATAAAGTTTATATTTCAAGAAAAAATAATTTGAATTTGAAAACTGAGCAGAAAATGAGAAGAGTTACAAAAGATAATGGCAATTATTTAGAAAAATTAAAGCAAAACATAAATGCCTAAAGCAATGAAAGTGGTAATAATAAAATTTTAAGTAAAAGCAGAACTAAAATACTGAATAACAGTAAATGGAGGTCATGAGAGAG
Organism: Myotis davidii; assembly: GCF_000327345.1. Taxonomy (NCBI): domain Eukaryota; kingdom Metazoa; phylum Chordata; class Mammalia; order Chiroptera; family Vespertilionidae; genus Myotis; species Myotis davidii. The sequence continues at coordinate 2,406,428 of NW_006291015.1, forward strand.
TGACCAGAGTTAAGGTTTTCAAAGATTTGGTTTATTTGAGAGAAGGAAAGAAAGAATGATAACTGTATGTTTAAGGGTCACTAATATAATATTATGAGAAAAAATTGAATGTTTAACTTCCAAGTCATAAAATTAACTTTCTATATTGTAAGAGGTGCAATAAAAATAGTTTAATACAACTGCACCATTTTAATGAACATTTAATGAAGCTTTTATAATGCTAAGTACCTAAGAAACTGTAAAGCTCTCTCAATTGTTCAGTGGTAGGACCAGCAAGTAGTGAATCTTCTAATGTATGAAAATTATACCTTCATTGTAGGTGAAATAAATCCCCTGAATCATGCTAATTATTCTGTTAACTAGTAAATGTAAAAGCAATAAATGTATTTTACTTGCTTCTTAGAAGCCACAGGGCATTTTTGGCCACTGGAGCAGGTTCTATTACCCCATTGGATTTTTCAGTAAAAAATATCATAACTTTTTATTTGATTTAATCTGATGGCTTTTCGATATTTAAACTGTATTTTTTTTTTTTTTTTGCAAAATGTGAAGATTTATGCAAATGGTTTGCTTAATAAAGACAAAAGGTATGTGTTGTTTTTTTTTAAGTGGCAAAAAAACTGCAAAGTCCAGCAGTTTTCACAGTACTGAATTGCTAATTAGTGAGTTTTTCTCACTGCATGTTATAACAATATTTACCTATCACTTTTAATGAAAGCCCTAGGTAACAAAGATTGTCAACAGAGGAAAAGCTCAAAGAGTTTGGTGTCAGAGAGAACCGCATTCAGGTCCCTCTAAATGTTTAGCTTATTATAAACTTATAAGATTAGAACTGATATTTGATTTCCTAAAAAGAGAAATAAAAAATGCACATTACCGTTTATCTCACTTTGGAAATATATTGCCTGTTGAAAATTACATGTTAAGTCTGTAGCATTGTACCTGACACAGAGTCATTCCTCATTAAATGATGGCTACTAGAATAAGTTTTCCAACAATATATTTTGATTTTGATCACAAGAATGACTTTGACATCACTTTTCCTCTTTTCTGGTCAGTTCTGATTTTTAAAAGTATATCAGTATGGTAGAATATCGTTATGGTTAGGAAAAAACTTGCCTTGCATACAATTGATATTCCTCTGTGTATATGCAATTTATCTATATATTTTCTTAACTTTTCTAAGATTCTCCAGGCTAACTTTCTCTTTATGATTTATTTGTAATCATATTCAAGTTTCATTTGGTTGTTTTATGTATATAGAAACACTCTTTTTATTTGTGAAATTTGGTTAGGGATTATTTTTATTATTAAAACCCCAATCTGGCTATAAAAGATTATATAAAATACATTTCAGTAAATAATTTAATAAATTGACATTGTTGAGTCACATAATATATAAAGAAGCAGAAAAAAATTGATATGACTCATAAAAGTAGAATAAAGACAGGGTGGTTCCTTACAATGTATATACACTTTGAATAATTAATAATTTCAACGTTTCTTTCTTTGGAATTAATAATTACTCAATATATATGTATATATATGTATGTATATATATATGGGACATCCTATATTTATGAGTACCTAAGAACAAATGGTTATGTCTCAAATTAAAAGTATGTATATATTTTGTGGGGAATATCCTGTATTTACATAAAATAACAAACAATACTTTTTAATAATTTTAGAGGTCAACAGAATTATTACCTTGATTTTTAATAATTATTAAATATTAATACATACATTTATATATTTTAATTTAGAGAGATATTTTTAAAATGTTTGGAAATGTTCATAAGGAGCATAATAGTATTATGTCATTTATAGTTTGTAATTTCATATTCATTAGTCAGTATAATACCCATGACACACAAAAATGAAGTTTATCATATAAAAGTGGCAAAGTAACTCAGGGATCAAGATTACATAATCATAATGCTGTAACAATTGGAGGTTTCAAGCTGTTACTGACAAAATTTTACTCCATCAATCTACTTAAAGTCTTTAAATTTCTGTTCTCTACAGTAGATATTAACCTAACTATTTTATAGGGTCTTTGTGAGGATTAAATAAACATTACATAAAGTACTTAGAAAATTGTATACCGCATCTTTCAATACGTATTAGCTCTTCTTAGATACGGTTAGTAAGTGCTTTATTGGGGATAGAGCAGAACATAGATGGAATGAGTAGTATGGGTTACAAAATCAAAATACTTGAATTCTTGCAGAAATTCAGAAATCACATTGTGTGCACTGTAACTACAATATTACCAGAAAACAGTGGAGACTAGGTAATAGATTTCACATACTAAAAACAATAGCAACAACAAATAACAGAGGAAACTGAGGATTTGGCCTTAACGCAAAGCCTTTCCATTTCTTCTATTACAGAGATTGGAGTTTCCTGGGATTGATGTTGCACTTGTATCCACATAAAGGCTACTTTTCTCCCAGACTGCAAATGCAATAAGGATGTATAAGAAAAATTGTAACCCTGTAGCAGATTAACCATGAAAAGATACACACGTAGGCATTTCCTGGAAAAAAAAGCCATAAATTCCAACCTACTTTCAAAAACCGGTTTTAAAAAAAAAAAGTAAAAATAAATTCAAAATATAAGGTTAATGAAAGAGCACCTTTGAAAATAATGTGCCTATAGAAAATGAGGTCATACATTGAGATTAAAATTTGAGAAATTGAAAGTTTGAAGGAAGATCAATCATTCTAAAATATGTTGAATTTGAGATAGATGGAAATATAAAATAGTATCAATACATTTGTGATTAGCACACTCTAGGATAGACAGAAAAATTTGATACACAATACTATGTAATTCTTGGATAAAAGTCTGGCAGTTGATGCCCCTGAAAAATATGTAGTGTGATAAAAAAGGAGAAAATATATAAAGACAATTTCGGTAACACCACCATTATGAAATGGGTAAATGAAAGATCATAAATGAAATGTAAGGGGAGCAGTTAAGAATCTAGAGTACCAATGCAGACATAGCATTTTTATTTGTTTGTTTGTTTATTTATTGTTAATCCTCACCTGCGGATGTTTTCAGAGAGTGGAAGGCAGGGGGAGAGACCTTTGTGAGGGAGACCAGAACTAGGATTGAAGGCTGCAACCTAGGAATGTGCTCGTGACTGGAATCAAACCCAGGACCCTTCAGTCCTCAGACCGACACTATCCACTGAGACAAACCAGCTAGGAAGACACAGTATTTTCTTGAAACAAAAAAAGACAGAATTTAAAAAAGTATCGGGATAAGTATAACAGTGGCAAATTTTGCCAAAAATAAAAAGATAAAAATGAAAGCTGTGGTACATTTACACAAGGTGGCCATAAAAAAAAAATCTCTCTCTTACCCTTTGCAACAGCATGGATGGACCTGGAGAGTATTATGCTAAGCAAAATAAGCCAGACAGAGAAAGACAAATATCACATGATATCACAAAATAAATTGAAGAACAAAATAGAATCAGAGCATAGATTTGTGGAACAGACTGACATATCTTAGAGGGGAGGGGTTTGGAGAAGATGTAAGGAGATTAACCAAATAATTTATATGCATGCATGCATAGCCCATGGACATAGACAATAGTGTGCTGAAGGCCTGGGGTGGAACTGGGGCTGGGTGGAGGGAGGGGAATGGGTGAGGAAAATAGGGGACATCTGTAATACTGTCAATAATAATAAAAAAAGTATTACAAACAGAATTTGGCTTTCAAAATGTGGAGGGTTTTGATGAAATTAACAAGAATGATTTCAACACAGTGTTTTTACAGAAGCTATTTTACTCTCATTTGTAGTGAATAGATAAAAAGAAAATAGAGAATGTGCAATGTGTATCTTTAACTCTGAAGAATTGTGTATTTTAAGATGTTAGTATTTTTATTTTATGAATAAAAAGACAGAATCAGAAACATTAAACAACTATTTCCCATGGCCAAGTAATAGGTATAATTCCTATATTCTGGAATGATTCCATATATTTTAACATCTAATCTGTATGATATATTTTAAAATATCCTTAGTTCTAGATAGATGTTCAATTATCAAAAATATTAGGGCAATTCAGAAAAATCACTGACATAAATTCATATTTTAATACTCCAATAATTTTAGTGTGTATATTATATAAAGATATAAATATTATTTTACCTTTAGCAAGTTGGATTTAAAGATCTTTCTTTTTTTAAGAGTATATTTACTTTCTCTTCTATCCTCTCCAAATGGAAGAAATTATATCAATATGGTTTATTCATTCCTTATAAGCATAAGTATTTGGAAAACATACAATGTTCAGATAATTTTCATGAAATTCCTTCATTAACAAATATTGGAATTCCAAACAACATGCCTAATAAAATTATGAAAAAGTTTATGCTTATTCCTTAAATAAAAACTTTATACTTCTAAAACACAATATTTTAAAAATATGCTAATAATAATAAGAAATAATTTTGGACAAGTACCCAAAGGTCACTTGTACTTCAATAGTGATCTTTATTTCCAAGTATTTCTCTCTATCTATGGAAAAAGAATAGGTAGAGGGGGGCCTTTCTTCTATGTTTTTGCAGATTTAATTATCCTGGCCACAAAATAGAAAATTAGATTTATTTCCATTTATATATGTACGAAACTTTCAAAATAAAATATGAGAAGAATGAGGAAATTTCAAAATGGGCCAAACAGTTCAGCTTTTGGGCTTATCTTAAGGGCAATTCCATAGTTTATAACAGGAGACACTGTTTTTCCTTTCTTTTTTTAGAATACACTTCTGTTTATGTAAAAGAGAAAGGGGAGAGAGAGATGGAAACATCAGTGATGAGGGAGAATCATTGATCTCCTGCCTCCTATACACACCCTATACTGGGGATCAGGGATGGAGCCCACAACCCAGGCATGTGCCCTGACTGAGAATCAAACCGTGACCTTCTGGTTCATAGGTCCAGAAGGATCTGGCCGAACTGTTTTTCCTTCTTGAATTAATTTTAACAACTAATTATGTTTCAGGGACTTCAAAGCCATTAAAAGCTTTGTCACACATACTAGTGTTATTGAGAAATGCATAAATGATATATTTTTTTTTTCATTTCTAGTGGGAATGGGTCTCTGGGTTGTCACTATAATAAGCTTTTCCAGAAGCCCCCATGGAAGGATGAGATGTGGTAGAAAACTTCATTTGCATGGATTTATAACCTTGATTTCTAAAGTCCCCTTTCCCTTAGTCCAGTCCTGGAGGATGTGCAGATTCAGTAGAGCTAGAAGCAGAGCCAGTGTCCAGAGTTTCCGTTCATGGTAGAGCTGGGTCCAGTATAGCATTAGGCAATTTGCAGCCCATTGGCCCATAGTGTGTGGGGTCCACATGGCCCATGGCAAATCCAGGGGAGCGAGAGAGACTCTGCAAGCCAGGAGCATCAACCAAGAGGCAAGAGGACTGAGAGGCAAGAGGCCAGAGCTAGAGAGAGAACTCCTGTGTTTAGGAGCTTAAGTATCTCAAATCTTCCTGTGCTTGCAGTGGCCATACCTTCTTTGGACAATGACCTGTTTCCTGGCGTGACTGACAGAGAAGTATCTTATCTGTCACCCAGACTTTACGGGGCATGCATCTAAAGTGCAGCTCTCTGGTAAAGCTGCACAAATGACATGACCATTGTATTTGTCCTTTTCTGTGCTCCTTTCCAGTTAATTAATAACCAGGTTAATTATAACAGTATCACTGTCATTTTAATTAAATTTTAATTTATTAATCATTTCTGTCTAAACTAATTTTTTAGCTTAAAATTCACATTTGCTTACTAGCCATCATGTATATTTTATTTTATTTGTCTTAAATACACTATATTTAAATCTCAAATATATCTCCTCTCTTAAACCTAAAAGGGACTAGGTGAATATTTCCTTCATTTGTACTATCATGAGGGTCTTCACTTGTATTAAATTATTTAATTGCTCCTGTCTTTCCCAAGAATGATATAATAGTCTTAGGCAACCTTCATAGGGCAATCCATTCTTACCCACTATCTATTAGTGTATTGGTATAGCTGCATAATATCATCGATAACGATAGGATAAGGATGATTCTTAGCATGCTATTTGCCTTACTCCCTTTCTTGACTTGTCATATAATATTTCCAATTGCTTTATACTAAAAGGTGTAAATATTTGGATCCATAGTATTAGTTAGCTTGCCAAAGTTAACCTCTTAACATCTTTCTGGATATCATTGTAAGAAAAGGCAGATATTAATATGGATGGGCAAAGGACTCGCCCCTTTGATTATTTTCTTATAGTTTATTATTAAGGAGCTACCTTGTGCAAGTTTAGGTTCTATGATCCATTCTATCTCATGTGATTTACATAGATTTACTGGGTAAATCACTGAGGCTTTCAGGTTATGGATAAGTTGACTTTTTTCAAAGGGATAAAGGGACTATAAAAATCCTGGGATACAACTTGAAATTTTAGAGAGGTGCCTAATGAAATGTGTTGGGGTTTTGTTGTTGTTATTTTAGTGTGTGTTTTTTGCAATGAAATATATTCATTGAACTTTTCTCTCCTCTTCTTAATCCCTGTGACCAATCAGAATGGCCCTTTTTAATGTAGTATATATTTTGGGCTTAAGTAGGAAGAATTAAATTGACAAAAATAAAGTGTTCTCATCTTTTAATTATGTTTGAAAACCACGGTCTATACAAATAGCAGAATTTTTGTTATAATTTAGCAGTCAGACTTGGAAAGTGTGAAGCCAGTTCACACAGTTCTTGTTGATAAGCTGTCGGTAGGGAGTAATATATTTATTAGCAGCTGCATATGACTAATTGTATACTTGGTATCAAATTAGATATGGAAGAGAAACAATGATATTTATTATCTTTAAATCTCAATTTTACTTCAGTCAGTATGTTTATAATTCTCTTCATCTATTATCCTGCCATTTGACTATGTGCTAGGCAAAAATATGTACCAATAAAAATGCTATTTAATATTTGTTTAAAATTGTCCAAGTATAATAGCATTTGAGATATCTGAGAAATATAGTCCACTTTGATTGTTGATATAAGTATTTTAGATTGTTATCTAAAAATAACCAAATATATCAATTCTTGACAGATTATATCAATTACTTGCACTTCTTTTCTACCTAGTAAAACATTTATAGCATGAAAATCTATCTATAGTTTGCATAACAAGTGCTTTCAAATTTTCCACTATGCTTTAATTACTCCTTTGAAAATAAGAGCTTTCAGAGAGCGCTTGACTTTAAATGAAGAACAAGGAGTTATGGAAAGACAAAGGTAGCTGAGGTTAAACCACAGAAACATTAGTTTAATTACATAATTTAAAGATTTAATACAATCTAGAATATTACACAACGAAATTGAGCTGTAGGCCAGTAATTGAAAACCTGAATTAGAATATTATGATAAATTTTCTTCTTTCATGGTGTCTCCCTCCAAAACACACTCCATATATGCATATTTAACACCTTGAATTCTATCATTACCATATGCCCACCATGCTCCCTCACCATAAAAATATTTATTTTCCTTGTAATCTCCATTTCTATTATTTATTTCTACTTGAGGTCTAATTTCTGTTTGTCTCTTTTTCTTCGTTTCCCGCACCCCCAAAAATATTTTTTTATTAATTTCAGAGAGTAAGAGCGAAGGAGAGAGATAGAAACATCAATGATGAGAATCATTGATCAGCTGCCTACTGCATGCCCCCTACTGGGGAACAGCCTGCAACCTGGGCATATGCCCTGACCAGGAATCAAACCATGATCTACTGGTTCATAGGTTCATGCTCAACCACTGAGCCACTGTATAAATAAGTCAATCTAACCATATTCACATGTGTTTGTATGCATAGTATTCAGGGGTTTTATAGACTATGTTATACCTAAAACATATAATTTTAATTCTTTACCCATATTCATATTGAAAAATAAAACCATAACAAAAATGCCTACAACTCTGAGAGCAAAAACATATTGAGCAAAGGAAAAATTATGCTCAGAGTCATTTGAGAAATAGACTTTAGGGATAGAAGAATTAAATGTATATGCTGGCCCTGGCCGGTGTGATTCAGTTGGTTGGAGCATCATCCTGTGTACAGATGGTCACGGGTCAATTCCCAGTCCGGACACATGCCTAGGTTTCAAGTTCGGTTCCCACTTGGGGCATATGCAGGAGACAACCAATTGACATGTCTCCCGTGTTGATCTCTCTCTCCTCCCTGCCACTGTAAATAAGTAAGTGGGTAAATAAACAAACAAACAAACAAGCAAATAAATAAATAAATAAATAAATAAATAAATAAATAAAATGTTTATGCTGCAAGAGTGCAAAAGAGATCAGAGAACTGGGGAATATCAAGTCAGTAGGACTAAGTCCCACGTGGACAGATGATTAAGGACCATCGGGAGAAAATAATCAAAATAAACATCTTTTACGATGTGGATGTGGAGCCTGCAGACACAGAGTTTACCATAATTCTTACCTTCCCCTCGCCTATTCGTCATGTGGGCTACAATGAGTGGTACCTATGCAAGAGTCCCCCTTCCGGGCTTCCTGACTCCATTTTTTTTTATTTTTGATTCTATATTTTCACACCTTAAATTCTACATATATTATTTTAAATTCTGACTTATGATATGACTTACATTATCACATGCTTTTTATATGTTAAACTTATATACCAACTTTCACATAACCTAACGCATTTTCATGGCTTTTTTTTTTTTTTTAGGTTCTATACTGAGAAGCTGTAATCTGCTAATGCACATCTTATAGAAATACCCAAAAAAGTAGTTATTTTATATGACCTGCAAATATACTATCAAGATATTTTGTACTAGGTTTTATTCTTTAGTAACTTTAAATGTTTCAATCTAAGCAAAGCATAAATAAACACACAACAGGTAATAATAGATAATTAGAGGAAAAAATAAATGAGAGGAAAAAGGAAAGAGAAAGAGAGGATGATGTCTTTGGAATCAGAAAAGAAATGAGGACAACTTAAATCAGAATAGGAAAAAGGATTGGAATGGACATTTGGAAGGATACCAAGATAAAAGCAAAAACTAGGCAGAGAAAGGGAGTGAGGTTGGAATGAAAAGGCCGTTTCTGTGCCAGAAAGAAAGCAGATATTGGGTTCTGTGCCAGATCGGGCTGTGAGGGTGGAGGCGTCTGTTGCAGGATTGAGTTGTGGCTGGAGGGGAGAACAGGATGTGCCTGGCCAGGAGCAGGAGTATTGGAAGGAAACTGGAGCATGTGAAGTGAGAGAAATGTGTTCAGAGCTGTTGGAGGTTGTGGTTATTTAATCATAACTTTGTTCCTTCTGGTGCCAGAAGATGGATGGAACTCCCTCCCACAGAGGTCCAACAAATGGTTTTCTCAACTCACTTAGTCAATTACCCACCCTGTGAATAGAAGGTCAAGATGCTGACTAACCACATTTAAGACAAATGAGATGCATTAAATGTGCAGTTGCTTACAAGGTTCCTATGACCTAACCACTTTAGGGATTTAAATACTGCTTTGCTAAAATCAGAGAAACTGAATGATTAGTATGTTCAAATACGTTTTAAATGCTCTTATACTAAGCCATCAAGATTCTTATTCTTGATAAGACATATGTTCTTATACATGAACTGAATGATAAACATTTTAAGGAAATATGATTGTTTATTAATAGCACACCTTAGTAGAAATAGTGACTAGCTTTTCAGTCAGAAAAAGTTAACTTGAATCCTAGGTCTGTTATTAACTATTTAATTACTAATTGATAAGCTAACTAATGTCTCAGAGCCTCTCTGTTCTACTATTAATATTTAAATGGTAATATGAATCCCAAGTGGTGTATAATGATAAATTGGGGCTAAATATGGTAGTATCTGGCACACATAATAAATGTTAGTTATAGAATATATTCGTTAATAATCTCCCTATATAAATTCTCTTCTGAACAGCTCTCAAACTTTCTCAGTTTTACCAAACATGTTTTCTTAAGCCACTCCTAGATTTATGATATAGCCTTACTTAAAAACTATCCCCTTCTCTTGAATATAGATCTTATTGATTATCTGTTAAATCAATTAATTTCTACTGTTTATTAGAGAGTAAAGAACTTCCTTCACAACAATTTTCAACTCATGCTGATGTCATTTTCTTACACTGTTCCCCTCTCCCAGACTCACTCATTGTTTCTCTTTGTATCATTCTAATATGATTTAGCTTCAAACTGTACAAACCCAAAATATTTTTTTACATTTAATAATCCTTTATATTTAACAATACTCTTATATACATTATACTTGATAACATATCACATTTTGCTTTGTCTCCCAAAATATATAAAGTTCTTAATGAAATGTTCTAAGCCTTACTTATCATTCCTGTTTCCTTCATTGAGAAGAACAATACCTTGTATGGGACTTAAAACTTTTACCTCTACCACCTTAAAATTTTTCAATGGATCTAACAATTAAAATAAATAACAGAGCTTAGCAGGAGAAAAGCTTACACATTTTTGTAAGTTTTATGTAACACAGGAGCCTTCATAGGGAACAAATAAACAGTGAAGTCTTCAAGGTTGCAAAAGTTAAGTAAATTGTAGAAAAATAACTGAATTGTGTGGGAAAACTAAAGGAAAACAAAATTTTGTTTCTTATCTCCTTTTCTGGACTCTCAGAGAATGTGTACATAAATTACTGCAGAAACAAGTAACTGGAATAAAAATAAAATAGCTGAAGAATAGAATCAGATGGACTGCAAGAAGTAGCATGAAAATTTCCTAAATTTAGCACTAAGGTGGCCAAGGTTACATAGCCTCCATGTGTCACAGGCCTCTCACCAGAAAGGGTGCCATTTGCATAAGTGAGAGACAGAGAGATGGCTAACTCTCCACCCTAAGAGCATATACCAGAAAGTGGAAAAGAAAATGGCTAGCTGAGTCAATTTTCAGGACAGTTACCCATGAAGGGGCAGATTGGTCAATGACCAAACAACTTCTACTCCAAAACCAAAATGAGATATGAGAATAGAATTTGGTGTAAGAATATTCTGCTTCTTAGAAGCAAAAAATACTAACGCACTGTTCAGTCCTTCACGTGATAGCTTTACTGAATGTCCTATAAATGTTTAGATTATTTCTCTTAGGTTTTGACATGAGTATTTTTACTCTTACAGGATTTACCAATCTGAAATTAGATTCTACAATACTTTGAAATCCACATTCAAATGATGTGGTTTTTATTTTCTTCCTTCTGCAAAAACATTTTTCCAAATTTTTCTACACTCAAAATGTGTATTTTTGTCATTTGATAATATACTTATCAACACTTTGAATTAGTTATATTCCTAAATATTAAACATCAAACAAACATACTGCTTCCTCATGAAGGCCCACATATCAAGTTTAGAAAATTTCATCTCACCTTAGGCAGCAGTAAGTAGAAGATAATCACAGATTCTTTGTTGATCTTTCTCCCCGATATCCTACAGCATTTAATATTCCTAACCTTATCCCATTTTATATTCCTAAACTTATTTCATTTTACATTCCTAATCGAATTCCAACCCCCCTTCAAAAATATAAGTAGCTGTTCCAATAATAGTGTAAAATAGAGTTAGGTGTATTTTTTCTTTGGTCTTAATTGTTTAATGTAATATAAGCCACTCAAAAACAATTGGTAAATATAAATGGAGGCTATGTTTATAGTACTTCATCAAATGTAAATTTATTTATTGCTTATAATTTATTATTTATGCAATTCATTAGGAATTTATCATAATTCATTCTATTTTATTTTGATTCCTGGAGAGAAGAAATAAAATGTAAGCAGACAGCATGCACAATGTACTAAGCAAGCCCAGAGGGAAGACTGAGTAATCAAGGAATCAGACCCGGAAGAGAACAAAGACACTCTGCACTGTTACTCTCTAGTTACTGTTTCAAATATATCGCAAAAATACTCAAATAATGATCTAAATATGCTTAATGCCAAATAATGTGCAGCCATAGTCACTGCTTCAGCTTCTACCCAATCATATGTGATTATGTTAATGCATTAACTTAATAATTACTAAATATGTCCCTTTCATGTGCCAAAAGTTGCTGTATATTTTGGTAATTCATCAGTGATAAGTGCAAGAAGAGTATAATGCACATTGTCAGTAAATATGTACATAGATAATATTTCATATAGTGACTTACAGTAAAGAAAACAATTAGGATAAAAATAAGAAGTAAATAAATGGAATGGGATGGGACTATTTTGGAAGAAGATGTGAAGAGAGTTCTCAAGAAAGAGACCTTTGAACAGAGATCAGCTGGATGAGAAATAGTGACCCATATCAATATATGGGAAAATAATTCCAGGAAGAAAACAAGCAGCAAGCTTAGAGATACTGAGACGGGAAGGGATCAGTATACTTGAAGGACAGAAAGGAGAATGTGGGTGAACCGTAGTTAACAAGGAGGGGAGCGTTATGGGACAATGCTGTAGAAACAGACAGCAGGTAGACAACCAAAATAAATTAAAAAGTACATAGGTAGATGATTGATAGATATAGATAGATTGATAGATAGTAGGCTGACGCTCTATCCACTGAGCCAAACCGGCGAGGGCGAGGTAGGTATTATTATTTCTGCTTTACTATTGAGGAGATTGAGGCATAGAAAAGTTACTTCCATGGGTAAGGTCAGGCCTGGAAAGTAGTGAAGCTGGGATTTGTACATAGACATCTGTCCCCAGAACCTACTGCTATTCATTCCAGTGTCCCATATTGCTTCCTAAGTCAGAATAAGAAGCATGTTTTTTATTGTACTTGTTTGTTTAATGTTATCATTACCAGTTTAAGCAAAAAGAAAGAAATATTTAAGAGTATCTCTGTACTGGTTCCCCTCCCCCCACCCCAAATATAAGAAAATGTGAAAAGTATACAATCTAATCCAAAATCAGAAGAGAAGTGAAAAAAACAATTTTAAGGATCATTTTCCCAACTGTGTGTTTTGCTTGTTGGCCAGCATAGTCCACAAATGAATCAGTTGATGTTAACATAGACAGCTAAGAAAAGAATACATGCCTTCAACTTTAAAGGTCTAGAATCTATCATTCCCTGTTAGATGAGCATCACGTTTCATAAATTTTCATGTTAGAGCAGAAATACATAAATATTTAAGCATATCCTACTTTATGATATAAAATATATATACTTAAGATACATATGCATGTATATAACCATACATAATTGTAAGGGGATATACATTTTATTTCCACATAAATTAGATTTTTAATCCTATGTCTTTATATAGGCAAAGTCTAAGCCAAAATGAGAATTAGCTTGGCTTGGTAGACGCAGCATACCAATAAAGAACTATCGTTTGACTATCCTCCTAAATGCTCTTAGATTAAGCCTTAGTGAGAAATGCAGAGAAGAAAGTTCCAAAGCCTTGGAACCATGACAAAGACATCTTCCCCTGAATTTTATGTCATTTATTTCAGTTAACTACAAAATGTCAGAAATAAAAAAGACAGCACCAGAAATTTTCTCAGATCTTAACTTTTCACCCCAATTATGGCCTTAAGAATAAAGTGTAAAAAAATTTCAAAGAGAACAAAACTAAAAGTAAAAAGAAGCTAGACAATTTCCAAAAGACTTGCTTTCAATTGTATATATCAGAGAAATTATTATCTTCTAAAAGTCAAAATTCTACCTTCCTGATTTTTTTTCTTGGCCTATAAAAAGATGAGGCTACAGAGATTATAATTCTGTGAAATAAAAGCCCAATACTTATAATAATAGATATAGTTGAGTATAATTCCTGAGAATGAGCAGTTGATATTTATTTATTTGCATACATTTATTCATTACAAAATTATGCTTAAGTGGCATCATATCTTGAAATCTGTGGTCTGTAAAACTTCAATAATCATGTTAATTAATATATACTTATATTACATAAAACATACATGAATATTGGGTGTCAATGATCTACATTGAAAAACTGAAAAGCATTGATGTAACCATTCCCTGAATTAACCATTAAAAGTATTTGAGTATTTAATGTGTGTGTTGGATGCTAATAATTTTGGATCCTTTTTGTTCTCACATAAAGAACAAGGGATTCTGTTGGCTCAAAGGGAGATACAAGTTTTAATTAAATAGGTTTTATATTAGTTTTCTTTTCTAAACCTACTGGGAGAAACAGAAAACTTGGGTGGAAAGAATGATTGCCTGGGAAAAAATACAGAATAGAATAGTAATGAAATTAATATCTGAACTAATCTCACCCAAATTCTGTGTAATACTAGTAGTTACATAAAATGCATTTTCTTCTTGAAACATTATTTCTATGGATTCCTAGTCTGATTTGGTCCTTTCATTTCCAGGCCTGCGGCTTAGCTTAGCTTTTACTCTCTCAGATTTCATTTCTTTGTCCTCTGAGATTTGGTAATCTGTTTTCTGAGAGCCAGATTTTCTATAACTTAATTTATTATTATTATTTTTTAATCCTTTTGTATTAAAGAGAATTTGCCAAAAGAAACCAGAGAATGGTAACCATGCAAATCTCTACAAATCTAAAAATAGATATGTATGTTATCTTCATACTTGATTGATATTCTGGCAGAAGTATTTGAAAAAATAAAAACATAGATTCTCCACAAATTAATCTCAAAAATATATAAACATCAGCTTAAAGGACCACCTAGAGTCTAATAGAATATAAAGGAAGAAAATTCAAATACAGACTTAGTATAATAAAATTTTAAACTATCAAGAGACAGTTCCAAAGACTGCTAGAAATGAAAAGAAATTTATGAAAAATTAAGAATTGGCCTGTTTGTTTGTTAATCCTCACCCTATGATATTTTTTCATTGATTTTTAGAGAGAGTGGAAGAGAGGGAGAGAGACACAGAGAGAGAAACTTCAATGTGAGAGACACATTGATTGTTTGCCTCCCACATGTGCCCCCTACTGGATCAAGCCTGCAACGGAGGTATGTGCCCTTGACCAGAATCAAACCTGGGACCCTGCAGTCATGGGCTGGTGCTCTATACACTGAGCAAAACTGGCTAAGGCAAGACCTTTTTGTGTTTTCATATTTTATTTTGTTGGTTTTAGAGAGAGAGGAAGGGAAAGGGATCGAGAAATAGAAACATCAGTGAGAGAGAAACAGCCCAACCAGGGCCTGTGCCTTGACTGGATCGAACCAGTGTCCTCTTGGTTCATGGTTGATGCTCAACCACTGAGCCACCGCAGCTGGGCCTGAATTGGCCTTCTTAACATTGGATGCATAAAATCAGTGGGTTAATATTTACCATGTTTAGAAGGGAAATAATTTATTACTTCTGATATGGAATAGAACAAAAAAGTGAACACATAATTTGGCCACAAAAATCCTAAAACTATTAAAAAGCATCAGATAGGCTATATTACCTATATATAATAATATAAAATTGCAAGTTACAAACAAATGGAGATATTAAAAATATCCTATTTGTGAAAACAGTAGTAAATATTACAAAAGCAAAAGAATAAATAACTTAGAAAATACAATCATATACATTTGCATAAGATAATATTTTTATTCTGGTCCTCTGTCCCACAAATTTAAATATTCATTTCAGTCAAGCCTGAAGCTATCACCAAGAATTAGTATAGAGACCCACATCTTGATTCTTTTTTTCTACTATGCCTAGTCCTTTTGAACCTCAATGAATTTCAAATAATTAATTATGTGTAATCCAACCCTCCCTAATATTTTGCTCCCCAGTAATTTTCCTATAGTTTAATTCTACATTTCTTCAGTAATATACATACTATCCCTTCCACCATAAACTTTTTAGCAGTATTAGAGTGTCGAATGTGGAATGCCTCACTTTTATCATGGATTCCAGTCTTCTTAAGCCAAATAGTATATTAGATTTAAAGTATAGTGTAATGATCATGTCTGACATGATTTATTTTTCAAAATGGCCCTTGATTGTGCTCATCTTTATCTCCTTTGACTAGACAGTAAAAAAATATTCTCAAGTATATATATGTATTTTTTTCACATTTCTTTTTCCACTTATCCATCATATGACACTAGACCAGCCATGGGCAAACTACGGCCCGCAGGCCGGATCTGGCCTGTTTGAAATGAATAAAACTAAAAAAAAAAGAAAAAGAAAGACCATACCATTTTATGTAATGATGTTTACTTTGAATTTATATTAGTTCACACAAACACTCCATCCATGCTTTTGTTCCGGCCCTCCGGTCCAGTTTAAGAACCCATTGTGGCCCTTGAGTCAAAAAGTTTGCCCACCCCTGCACTAGACACTTAGGATGTGTCCACGTTTTGGGTTTTGAAATAATGCTGCAATGAACATGCAAATGCAGATAACTTTCTAGCATAGTGAATTTGTTTCCTTTGGATATACATCCTGAAGTGGAATTGCTGTATCATATGGTAGCACTGTTTTTAAATTTTTTTAGAAGCCTCATACTGTTTTTCATAGTGGCTGAACCAATTTACATTCTAACGGTGCACAAGGGTTCCCTTCCCCTGCTACACCCACCAGCCAATCAGGATGAGTATTCAAATTAACTCAACAAAGATTGTGGTTAATTTGCATATGCAGGCGCAGAGCGAATACTGAAGGCTCAGGCCTGAGCGAAGACTGAAGACTATTAAAAACTGAAGATGACTGAAGACTGAAGATGACTAAAGACCATAGAGGCTTGGCTTCTCCACTGTGGCCAGAGTGGAGAAGCCTCCAGGCTTTGCTTCTCTGCTGCAACTGGAGCAAAGGCCTGGGTCCCAGGTGCTGGAGAAAAACCAGTGCTGGCAGCCAGGGGAAGGAAGGCCTATTGCACAAATCTCTTCGTGCAACAGGCCTCTAGTATTTTATATATTTGGATATTAACCTCTTGTCAGATATATGATTGCAAGTATTTTCACTCAGGTTATAACTACCTTTAATGTTGTGGATAGTTTGAAGTAGTCTGACTTGTTTATTTTTGCTTTTGTTGCTTTGATTTTGCTGTCAAATAATAATAAAAAAAAAACAAGGAGCTTGCCCCTATGGTTTCTTCATGGGGTTTATGTTTTCAAGTCTTAAAATTCAAGTCTTTAATCCATTTTGAGTTGATTTTTATGTATGGTGTAAAACAGTGATCCAGTTTTATTCTTTCACATTTGGCTATCCACTTTTCCCAACACCATTTATTAAAAAGACTATCTTTTCCACCTTTGTATATTCTTGGCTCCTTTGTCATAAATTAATTGACCAAATATATGTAGGTTTATTTTAAGGTTCATTCTTTTTAAGTAATATTTTCACTATCCTCTACATCTTTTTCTCCCACCTCGATGAGAAAGGTATATAGGCGTTCTATGATGGTTTATATTAGAATATGTCTACTTGACTGGCCTAAGGGATGTCCAGATAGCTGATACAAAAATATTTCCCGGTGGTGTGTGAAAGCATTTCCAGATAGATTATCATTTGGAAAAGTAGACGAATGAAGATCACCTTCACCAATGCAGGTGGGCATCACCTAATCTGTTAGGGCCTCAATAGAAAAAAAAGGAAGAGGAAGGAAGAATTTACTCTCTCTGCTTGAGCTAGGATGTCCATCTGCTGCTTTGCTCAGATTTCAGCACACTTGGGCCTTGCACTCAGTTCAAGATTAACATCATTGGTTACCCTGGTTCTCAGGTCTTAGTGTTAAACTGAATCTACATCACTGGCTTTCCTGGGCCTCCATCTAGCAGTGAGACCATGGCACTACTCAGCCTCCATAACTGCATGTTCAAATCCTTTTAATAAATCTTTCTATATAAGTCTCTCTCTCTCCGTCTCTCTCTCTCGCTCTCTCTCTCTCTCTCGCTCTATCTCTACCTCTATCTGTACATCTACATCTACATCTATATCTATATCTATCTATATCATCTATATCTATTATCTATTTATATAATCTCTATATCTATATATAATCCATAATTATATATATCATCTATATATATTTATATAATCTATATCTTTATCTATATCTGTATCTACAATCTATATCTATCTATATACTATTTGTTCTTTTTTTTCTGTATGATCCTAATTAATACAGCTGCTTTCTCTTTACTGTCAACCAAATGAGGGAACTATCAAGGCCCCACTGGAAAATTTATATGAGCCCTGCAGTTTTAGTGAGCATTGTTTTGAAAACCTACAACTAGAAGGCTGACAGAAGTGACCCATGAAAGCTTAGTATGTAAGACTTAACCTACCCCCCCCCCCATCTCTGGCTGGGCAAAACTAAGGGCTATAAAAACATACAACTGAAGTTTCTTGGATCTTATTAAAACATCGTACAAAAGTGGGTCTGTGACTCCCAGAAAGTGGACCACTGGATATCCAGAAGTTGAGTGAGGAATCTTAAACTCTCATCTGGATGAGAGGCATTGCCCATATCAAATTGGAGCTGGGAGGCCTTAGTGTGAGACATTTGAGAAATCCACAAGAGTCTCTATGGGAGTAAGAATAATTGAGATGGAACTCAAAAGGAATCATCACATGGGTGTTTTCACAAAGACATAAGTATTTTCTGTACTTATGCCTCTTTCTCTTTTCGTTCCATATCTGGAGAGACCAGGGGCAGCTCATGAAGGAGAGGAAAAATACATTATGTTGGAGAAAAACAGAGTGGAATTCTCTAGACCAGTCCAGTTTCTTTCCTCACGTTCCATTGTTCAGTGCAGGCTTTCCGGTTTGAGCCGAAAGGGAAAAAGGTTTTGATTAGCTGTGATTAGGACCCTGCAGCGGTCACTGTAATTGCTTAAATAACCTAGTGATTGGAACTCAAACTCAGGGAATTCATTCCATTACTAACTTGTATGAGCAGGGACAAGATTTTGGATCTCCATCTAGTGGTAAGAGGGAAAAAAAACTGGCTCATGGAGTGCTTAAATCAAGTTGTGTTCTTTCTGTGTCAATACAGAGTCCCCTCAACAAGTTTGTTATATTTTTCTTAGTCCACAGTGCTGTAACTTCTTCCTTAAATGTTTTTAACTTTATTTTACTTGCTTGTTAGTTTACCTTCTGACTCCTGCAGAGAATAAGGAAGCTGGACTAAAGACACACGGAAGAAAAATAAGGTTACATGCCTATTCTTGATGCAACCTGAAAAGAAAAACTGTCCTACTTGGCAAAGTAGACCCTTTGGATGATCTAGAAAGAACTTACTGATTATTTAGAGAAACCACAGTTGATGGAGCTCAGAAAAAAAAATAGAATTAAAAATTTCACAAACTTTTCTTTCTCATTTGCCTAATAGCTTTTTATTGAAATGGATATTTCTATTAATTATAATATGTTACAATGCATCCCTTTAAAATGTACAGACCAGTGATCTAAACATTTTAAAGGGATGCATTTTAAAGCATGTAACTATCACTACAATCAAGATACAGATCATAGTCATGTTACCCTTGGTGATTATCATTCTTACACCACCCATGTCAAAATTAGCTTTGTGTCACAAGAAACAAGATTTGACTTTTTAAGTGTTCCAAATAAATGGAAAGATACAGTACATATCCTTTTGTATTTATTTTCTGTCACTTAGCATAATGACTTTGAGAATCATACTTATGGCATGCATCAATAAATCATTAATTTTATTAGTGTTACTATATTATATGGATAGATCAAGATTTGCTTAACCATTTCCCTCTTGACTGATATTTTTGTTGTTTCTAGTTTGGGGCTATTATGAATAAAGCTGCAATAAAAAATTTGTATAAATATTTTTAAGAATACATTTATTTATCTTAGGTAAGTATTCAAAAGTAAAACTGCTAAACTTATGGTATGTTCATTTTATTTTACAAAAAGCCAACATGTTTTTCAAAATGGTCAGACCATTTTAGATTTCCATCAGCAATCTATGAGAGTTTATCTTAATCTATATGCTAACCAACACTTGTGTTTCTTTCCCTTTTTTTAGCTATTCTGGAAGTGTGTAGCAGTATCTAATTGTGGTTTTAATTTTTGCATTTCCCTAATGACTAATTATGGTAGGCAGTATTCCAGTACTGACTTGCAATTAACATATGTTCTTTGGTGAACGTATTCTTTGCCAAATTTTAATTGGGTGGTTTGTCTTCTTATTATAGAGCTATAAGAGTTGCTTATATATTACAGATACAAGTAATTAGCTAGATATCAGTATTGCAAATATTCTTCCCCAATGCATACTTTCCTTTTCATTTGTAATAGCATTTTAAAAAAGCAGAGAATTTTAAATTTGTCCAAGCCCATTTTATTTATTTATTTATTTATTTATTTATTTATTTATTTATTTATGTGTTTGTTTGTTTGTTTATTTTTACCAATCATTCATATGTTTTGCCTATCCCAGGATCACCAAGATTTTCTCCTATGTTTTAATTTTAAGACATATCATATATTTAGCTTCTAGTTTTCAGATCTATAAACCTACAATTAATTTTTTGTTAATAATGTGAGGTAACAAAATCCACCACCTATGGGGATAATCAAGTTGTTCCATCAGCATGGTTGAAAAAATTAATTATGCCTTTCATTGAATTACCATGGCAACACGGTTCAATTTCATTGATACATCTTGAATCCATCTGTAGACACTCTAATATATCCTATTAATCTACATGTATATCCTCAAGCCAGATCAAAATGTCTTAATTACTATAGCTTTTTTATAGGGTTTAATCATAAAGAATAAATCCTCCATGTTTTTTAAAATTGTTTTTTGTCTATTCCAAGTTCTTTGCAATTTCATATGTATTTTGGAATCACCTTGCACATTTTCACAACAAAAATAAAGAAGTCTAATTGGATTTTAATTGGGGTTATGTTGAATTCATTTAGTAATTTGCTTTGAATTGGCATCTTAACAATATCAAGATGGCCAAACTATGAATAACTCATATCTTTCCAAATATTAATTTAGGACTTTTTAAATGTCCACAGTCATGATTTGTAGTTACCAGTGAAGAGGCCATGCATACATTTTGTTAAAACTCATTCCTATGTATTTAATATTCTGGGATGCTATTTTGAATGAATTCTTTTTATTCAATTTCCCAATTATTTCCAATAGTTATTTTCTAGAATAAAAAAAAACATAACTGACTTCTCTAATCTGTTATTAATTCCATAATTTTTAGACTACTCAAAATTTTATTTTTACACAATAATGCTATATACAGAAAAAAAGATGTTTATTTCTTACTTTTTGTTAAGTGTGTGCTTTATATATTTGTTCTAGGAAAGGCCTTTAACATAATCTTGAATAGGAATGGTGAGAGAATGACCTTGTACCCAATTTTCCTTCCTCCCTTCCTCCCTTCCTCTCTTCATTCCTTCTTCCCTTCCTCCTTTCCTCCCTTCCTCCCTTCCTTTCTTCCTCCCTTCCTCCCTTCTTTCCTTCATCCCTTCCTTCATGTCCCACCCTCCAATCCCACCTCCTCTCCCTCCTCCTTCCTTTTCTCCCTTCCTCTCTTTCTTCTTTTTTGATATTCATTGTTGGATTGAGAAATTTCCTTTTATTGTTGGTTGTGTGAGACTTTTCAAAATGAATAAGTGGTAAATTTATTCAAATGGTTTTCAGTTCTGGTAATCTTATTTTTCTCTTTTGTCCTACTTATTAGTGAACTAGAGGCCCAATGCATGAAATTCTTGCAAGAGGAGGACTTCCTTCCCCCAGCTGCCAGCACCGGCTTCCTTCCGGCAACTGGCAGGCAGCTGGGACCCGAGCTTCCCTCACAGCCCCGGCTTTGTCCAGAAGGTCATCTGAAAGGAGGTCTGGTCTAATTATGCTTTTATTATTATAGATTATATTAATAGAATTTTATTTTTTAAAGATTTTGTAATTGATTTTTAGAGAGGGGGATAGAGAGAGAGAGAGAGAGAGAAACAGTGATGTGAGAGGGAAACATCCATCTCGAATGCCCTCTGCACTCCCTGAACCAGAGATGAAGCCCAAAATCTGGGCATGAGTCCTGACTGTGAATCAAACAGGCAACACTTCAGTCCATGAAAGTATGCTCAACCAATTGAGCCCTGGCAAGGGCTTTATATTGATAGAATTTTAAATGCTGATTTCAATAATAAAAATGATTTATTATTGAAATAAATTTCACGTAGTCATGATGTTATAAAGTGTTTTAAAAATGTTTTCTTAAAATTCTCTTTTAAATATATTTTTAGAT
>NW_006291015.1:2429003-2431206 GCF_000327345.1 Myotis davidii
ATATAAAATTTATTGTATTTTCTTTTTCTCCTAAAGTGACTTTTTGTATCTGTAATCATGTGCCCAGCTTTATTCATGGTATTTGTTATGGGTATATTTTCTCTATCTCATAATCAGTTGAGGTAGATGTTCATCAATTTTATGGAATGTTTCATAAAACCAGATTTTGACTAATTGGTGTTTTCTATTTTCTTGCTTGCTTTTTTACCTTATTACATCCTTCTCCCTACATGTTTTGAATTTGATTTGAAATTCTTTACTAGCATCTTTATGTGAAAATTTAGATGGTAAACTTTAGATCTTACTATCTTCTGAAACACAAATAATCAAAAAACCTTCAAAATATATTTTAAACATCGTTTTAGCTACATCCTCCAAATTTTGATGAGATACTGTTTTAATTTTTAAAATTTTTCTTTTTATTAGTATTATTTAATCCAGAAGTATTTAATAGTGTCTTATTTAATCAAATTTTACTATTGTGTGTGTGTGCATGTGTGTGTGTATGTGTATGCATGTTTGCTCAGGGTTTAGCATATGAGTCATTAATGTAACACAGTCAGCTTTTATGTACAATTATTCCTCCTTAAATTTAATGTAAACTCATATTGCTACACACTTTTGAACATTTGTGATTCCTCAAAGACCACTCTATTTAGATAAATTTTACAAGAATTTTAATATATTAATTATTTTTTCTCAGCCATAGAAAAATAGTTTTTAATAAGTTGTTTTATTTGTTTTTGTTGTGTTGTTAGTAAATTTATAACTTTTTTCACAGTTCAAATCTGTTAATTTATCAATATTTGTTAAGAACTGGCAAATACAGCTATTCAAAAATTAATTCACATCCATTATTGATATTTCATAATAATGTGTTCCCTGATAAAGTAAAATGTATTCTATAAAACTTATTAACAATGTGATCCAAAAACTAAAACATCACTTTTAAAGTAAGTTATCCGATTAATTTGTAAAACACATAATTTTAGAATTTTTCTTTTAAAATTTAAATATGACTTTGGCACTGAAATCCAACATCTATTCTACATATAGTATAATATTTCTTGCATGTATCCTATATAATAAAAGCCTAATATGCAAATTATGAGTTCGATCACTAGCTATGACATGCACTGACCAACAGGGGGTGCCAAAGAACATGGCGGGTTTAGGTGACATCTGAGACCTCTCGCCAGCTACCTGTGGGGGGTGATGGTGATGGAGGTGTGGTGAGAATGCGGGGTATCCATTGAGCTCACTCTCACTTTCCCTGCTACCCTCCACCAGGACACCAGAGTTCATGTGCCAGGGAAGCCCCACATTCAGGTGCTGGTCACCCATGAGGAGTCCACCCCATACCCAGCTGAGCTGGGCTACAGCTGCCGGGACTGCAGGGGTCAGTCGGGCTCCCCCTGTGTTCATGCAGGAGCTGGTCTGCGAGGCCGGCCAGGAGAGGGCGTGCTGCCCAACCAGCTTCCGTGAGGTGCCACTGGGCAGCCCAGAGGCCCACACTGTGCCCCAGCCCCTGGCATCCGGCCACACTCACCACATCTCTGCATGGGGACTCAGGCTCCATGACTCAGGTGGAGGTGGGCATTCAGGGGCCTGAGGGTCCAGGTGCTGCCCAGGGCCAGAGGTCAACTGGGACCTGCCCTTCAACTGCAAATGCTTGTGCTTTGATTGCTGGCCAGACCTAGGGTCTGCATGAGTTCATGTATTTCGTGCTCTGGGCATCTAGTATAAAATATAATAGGTATAGCAAACATAATACAGACAGTCCTCGGGTTACATAGGACTCAACATACGTCATTTCATGGTTATGTCGTCATCTCCCATTTATTTATTAAAAAAAAGTTCCATCATTTTGACATATGTACATATGTGCTTTATGCTTTTTATTATTTATTTACCACAAGTAAAAGTCAGGACTTGTTATCTTTCTTTTAAGTTTTTTTTACTGTTTCACTTCATTACTGCTGTGTATGTGTTCCATGTGAGTGGTGTAGGTGCTTATGTAGGTGGGTTCCGACTTACGGCGAAAATCGCGTTATGTGGCGCCGAAGGAACGGATCTCCGACGTAACCCGAGTACCTACTGTAAAAATGTAATAGAGTTACATTTTTTAAAGCAACCTTTAAGTTTCAGAGGCTCACTTGAAATTGGTTAAAATTTAGCAGGTTTATAAATACATTAATAACAT
>NW_006291015.1:2431887-2441490 GCF_000327345.1 Myotis davidii
GGCACACACACAAGTGACTAATGGACTGCAACTTGTCTGATGCTGAACTGGACCTGTCTCCAACATGGAAAGGAAACTCTGGCCACTGGCTTCGCTCCTAGCTCTACTGAAACCCCAGCTACACTTCTATGACTGGACTAAGAGAAATGGAACTCTGCAAAGCCAGGAGTTTAACTACACACAAATGAAAATCACTTGTTCTCCTGTGCAAGTCTCAGAAAATTATTTTTTGTGAGATATTATAAGAACTCCACCCCAGCAGCAGCCAGTGAGGGAAAGGACCCCCACCGCCCACCAACTTCATTGATAACACTTAGGCATCATTTTTTAAATTTATCTTTATTGTTGTAGGTATTACAGATGTCCCCTTTATTCCCCCATCTCATCTTTTAAAATGTATTTATGTGGACTTGAGTTACCATTTCATATCATTTTCTTATTCTAATACAGCTTTGCTTCTTTTGTGCTATTGTCATATATGTTACATTTCTATTTGATATAGATTCAACAATCTATATATATAAAACCCTATTATGCAAATAGACTGAATGGAGGAACAACCGAACAACAGAACAACAGAATAACTAGTCACTATGACTTGTGCTGACCACCATGGGGCGCACACAGAACATGGCAGGCGTTGGCAGCAGGCAGCAGAGTGAGGAACATGGTGGCCATTGGCTGCAGCAGGATGGTGGAGCAGGTGATCACGGGCACCAGACCAAGGTGGGGCACCAGTCACTGTCATTGAGGTGAGCTTCTGGTGGTTACTGAAAATTCTTTTCCCTTGTGTGCCCTGGTCCCACTGGGTGCTCGCACCTGCTGCCGGCACCTGGCACTGGCCCTGTTTTCCCGTCAGGGCTTCTCTACCTCCCCTGCTCCTAAGGGGCGATCGGGACTGGTAGCAGCCTCTCACACCCTCTGGCAGCAACAGCCCCGCTCACCTCCAATGCCAGCACTAGAGCTGCCGCTCACACCCACTGCTGGCACTAGCCCTGATTGCTCTGTGCCATCAGCGGGTGTGAGTGGGGCCAGCAATGTCAGCGGCTGGGAACGGTGGTGGTGGGAACAGGGCTGCTGGCAGACAGGGGACAAGGGGCTGTGTCAGCAAGAACTGAGCGGAGGTTCGAAGGATTGGCCGAGACCCACCCCTGTGCCCACAACAGCCTCGAGGCCCACATTTCCTTTTAAGGTGCACGAATTCCTGCACTGGGTCCCTAGTATAATTAAATACAAATTAGTATACATAATTACTTTTTAAATCAGCTAAGAAAGGAAAGAAAAAACATTGTGCATTTACATTGTATTTTGAATTAACATAATTACCTTTACTGGTGTTCATTGTTTGATGTAGATTTGACTTTCCTGGTGTTTACTGTTAAGGGCCTGAAAAGTTTCCCTTGATATTCCTTGTAAGGAATTTGCTACTTTTGCTATTGTTTACTTGTTCATTTGTTTGGTGAATTGGCTGAGATATTTGTGGTGTTTGCTTCCTAAAGGTCCCTTGTGTTGACAGTAGTTTTGCTGAGCTCTATTTGAAAGGTTTTTTTTGCCTGATCTCTGTTAAATTCTTTGCCTGTGTTGGCATCACACCCAGAGGTTAGACTCCTCTCATTGCTGGCAGAGTTTTCTGTTGTTTTTGACAATGTTATAGGCCATAAATTATTATACAGTCTGATTCAACTCCACTTGGGTTCCTTTGCAGGCATAGTTTTCAAAGCCAACTTTGAGAGTTTTGTGTTTGCTTGTTGTTTTCTGACTCTGGGAAGGATCATCTTAGCTGCCTTTATCTTGCTGTCTTTGGTAAACTGAGTTGATCTAAAGCTTAGCCCATTGTCTCTTGTCTATGAGGAAGCCCTAGTCTAAAACTTCCTTGCAGTCTTTCAAAACATGGTCAGTAGCTTTGGGGAGAAGTTTGATGTCCTCTGTTCTATGGCCTAAATCTTGCACTAGAAAAGATGTCTGAACCACTGCTCCGTAGAAGAGGTTAGGACACTTGGCAGCTTTTCTTATAACATACCTGGAATGTCATTATTGGTCTCAGCTTGGTCATTCCAGTCTGGCACCTCCACCCTATGAATGAGCTGGGGAGAAGAATATTGGAGAAGTATTCCCAGCCCTTCTAACAAGGACGATGTTGGCAAGTTTAAAACAAACAATACGTTTTTATTGATTTCAGAGGGAAGAAGGGAGAGGGAGAGAGAGAGACAGAAACATCAATCAGCTGCCTCCTGCACCCCCCATACTGGGGATTGAACCTGCAACCCAGGCATGTGCCCTGACTGGGAATCAAATCTGTGTCCTCCTGGTGCCTGGGATGATGCTCAACCAACTGAGCCACAGTAGCCAGGCCAGTGGCAAGTTTTTGCACTGGTTCTAGGCTGAAGAATAGAGCTCTCTTCACTTAGGTTTGCTTAAGCAACAAGGAACTTGTGATGAGAAATACCCTACTGATGGAGAGATTCTGTAGCCCTTACCTAGGAGGTGGTGGACAGAGAGTCCCCTCTCCCCTTTTTTGGCTACAGCTGCCCAGAGGGGATCTTCTCTCATGTCGAACAAAGAAAGGTTTAGCATGAAGGTGGGGAGCCGACCATGGCTCAAGTCAGTGCAGTCTCTCCTTTTTCTTCTTGATATTTAGATTTTCTTGAATACATGTGTATTCATTTGCTTTACACTGTTAGGACAATTTTTGATTATTTTAATATGATATTCTTCAGTTATGTTTGTTGTACTAGGAAGTAGTTCGAAGAACTATTCATAATAGTATTCAGGAAATGGCATATGATTGTGTGTATAACTAATGCCAGCTCTCACACAAAGGATAACACAAAACATAAAGGACAGTAAGAAGTGTAGAATATTCTAAACGAACTCATTAAAAAATAATATAATCTAAACAATACTTATTTGTGACACTCAAGATACATAAGGGACAGCACAATTCAGAAAATTATTTTTGTGACTCAAGGATTGATATTTTCTTTAAGGGTTTTATGTTCTCCATTTTCCCTTTACTTAGCATTTTAAATCTTGTTGCCATAGTTACTAATATTAAAGCACACACATACAAGAGAATCAGATCTGGACATCTAAGATAAGAAAATATGTTTTATTTAAAATTTTAAAAGAACTACAGTGAAGAATACTTACATACTGTATAATAATTTTTCCCTGTGAAATTATATTATTTTTCTTTCCTGAGAAAAATTATATAATTGAACTATATAATATCATCCAAGGGTTGCAGATTTAAAAGAAAGTTTACAATGTTTTCTCAACAGAATCATTTTTAGAAACAAAAGTAGCATGATAGCTACAAATAAATAGTGTATAAAGCTGTGAGGACATGAGAGATATATTGCATAGTAATGAAAAGTTTATCCCAGAAACAAATTAAAATATATTCTTCCTCTCATTAATATATAAAGAAAATTCTGATAAATATTTTTGGCAGCAATCATATTCATTTGTAATTTTAATGTTATACAATTGGCTTTCCACCATAGAAAACTGAAATACAATATATAGACAGCATTTTAAAAGCTCGATTAGTGTATGAGACTCTGTGCAGTATGGTTCCCTATTCTGTAAGGTCATTTTGAACTAAATGAAAAGGTACTAGCTGACCTGATACAGGATTTGATGCTATTCTTAACAGTAAATGCCACCTACTTATTGCAATAGGTGCAACATTTAAAAGGTTTTAAATTGCTTTCTCTTCCATTTTTTTTTTTTGTCAAAAGAGCATACAGAGAAAAAAAATGCCTTTAAAAGCAACTTGAGTACTTTTTTTTAAATAACCAACTCCACAGCAATAAACCATATCACAGAAAGCATTAAGAGTTTGCTAAAATAAGCCCACCAAATTTCCATCATTTGAATTCTACACATTAAATGTACAAAGCTTGAAATTATAAGATTTCCTATAGATTAAGATTCATTAATAGTATTATCTATAGGGATTGAAAGATATATAAATATAGATATAAATAACACATCACATGGGTGGGGGATAAGAAGAGGAACTGATGTGATTATGAAGTTCATGCTTTTTGCTGTACCTGAATAATAAATTCCTTGTTCTGTGATATGGGTGTCTCATGCTTTCTGACAGCAAACATAAAACTATGGCAGGTGAATTGCTAGTTTGCAAGTGGGACACATCTCAGATCTTTCATCATTCTTTTTTTTTAATTGATTTCAGAGAAGAAGGGAGAGGGAGAAAGAGATAAAAACATCAGTGCTGAGATGGAATCATTGATAGGCTGCCTCTTGCACACCCCACACTGGGGATCAAGCCCGCAACCTGGGCATGTGCCCTGACCAGGAATTGAATTGTGACCTCCTGGTTCACAAGTTGATGCTCAACCATTGAGCCATGCTGGCTGGACCTTTTCACCATTCTTGACATCATTTGGTTTATAAGTTATCCCATGATTATCACAAAGTAAGCCCAGGGGGGTGGCTACCCCTGCCACTTCCACCTGTGTGTTTCCTCTACAACAGCTTTCTGTGCATGGAAAACTCCAACTACTGTGTAAAGTTGGCTATTTTTTCTGTTTCATTTTAAAAAATTATTTAGCAATAGTGGAAAATTAGTGGAATTGATAATTCATACTTTTAAAGAAAATATTGCCAAGTTTAAACCTAGAAGTTCATATAACTAAATTTGTGTATTTCTTTTCATTTTTTTTCAACACAAGGTTTTTTTCAACTAAATTATTATAATTGATATTAATGATTTTCAAATGATTTATATTTGCCAAGGTACATCATTGATACTTACAAGTATAGTACAGTATAAATTAATCTCTGCCTACATATTATGTAACTTTACTTCCAATAAAATATAAGAGAAATTCACAGTAGAAATATTTTTCTCCAATTCACATTCCAAAAGCCCTCAACTCCTCTTCTAGTTGGATTCATACAGGAAGATCATAAAGAGAAGCATAAAGGTCTGACTATCTTCATGGCTCTTTTTGACTGTGCAATGGGTCATAAAAGAAGATGGAGAAGAACTTGGCAGAACCTCATCCCCCACCTGAATTTCGCATAACGATGGTGCCTCCCGTAAGTGAATTACTGATTTTTTCCTCTGCCAAGCAGTATCCTTTGTAAACAGTAGTGGGACATGGAGGCATCAGGATTTTCTCTTAGTTGTGGTGGCCACAGGACGTTCAGCTCATAGAGCAAAAGTTTACCTGGAGACACTGTTAAATATTAAAATATATAGCTTGAACTATGGCCATTTTCCTGAGGCAAATGGTCATCTATTGGCACAGCCTCAATGTGAACATGCTAGACCTTCTTACTATGTCCTCTTTTGTTTCTAACTCCTTTTTGTAATTATTTCACTTACGTGTCTCTCTTGCATTCCCATGTCTTTCTATTGCACCTGGAATGTTTATTCTTCTAGCTCCCAAGTTCAATTCCACTGAAATATCATTGCAGTGAACCAATGTGATTTTCTGTTGAATATCTTTCTGAAGGTAAGAGAGAAGAAGTTAATGGCAAAGTTGAGACTAAAATCTACACGTTACAAGTTCACACGTTTAACAAAGTAAAGTGTCTCTTAACATAATCCCAATATTAAGGCTATGATCTGAAAGACAATGTTCAATCATTCATTTGTTTATTTTATTCATGAATTTATTTAAAACAAACTGAACTGGGTCTGAGGATAAAGAAATAGATAGTATAGAAAAATGTGACTGCTTTCAATGCCTAAGTCTGAGACAAATATTTGATACATGAGAGTTTAAAAGGGCATTTCTATCATATGCTTAACTCAGGTTAAATATTTGGCTTTTACCTGAAAGCAACTGCAGGGTTTTAAGCAGTGTTAAAAAAAAAATGTGAGCAGATGTCAATTTTCAAAATAGCATTTTCATTGCCATGTCAAAAATGAACACTCCTGTTATAACAATTAAAAATGACAGAATTTTAAATTCAAGTATAAACAGTATTTATAATGTTTTTTTACTCATATGTGGAATCTAATGAATAAAATAAACTGATGAAAAAAATAGATCCACAGACATAAAAGCATGGAACAGACAGGAATTTCAGAGAGTAGGCAGGGACAGGGGTAGGGAGAGATTAACTGGGGAACTTATATGCATACTAGAGGTCCGGTGCATGGATTTGTGCACATTGAAAGGAAATTAATTAGAAAAAATATTTTAATATCACTATTCACCCTTTCTCTATAATAGAAGTGTCAAAAAAATTTAGGATTGACAATGACAGGTCAAAACACATGTGTGTGATTGGTGCCAGTGAGAGCTTTACATATATCATGCATGCGCGAGTCAATGTTTATTTTTAAAATTCCAGTGCGCATCATATGTACTGACCAATTGGTTGGTTGGACGATTGGACAGATGAATGGCTGGTCACTTAGCCTTTTATATGTAGAGATATGCATAGCCCATGGACACGCACAATAGTGTGGTGAAGGCCTAGGAGGGGCAGTACAGTTTGGAGGGAGTCCATGGGGAAAAAAGCCAAACAAAGGGGGCATCTGTAATACTTTCAACAATAAAAAATGCATTTTTAAAAATTTTCAAAGGTATTGAAAACCAGAATAAAAAAACTTTACATATATAAATAACCTATATAATAAAAACCTAATATGCTAAGTGTCTGTTCAACCAATTAAAGTGTAATATGCTAATTATATGCTAAAGCCTCTCAACCATTTGCTATGATGTGCACTAACAACCAGGGGCCAGATGTTTCAACTGGTAGGTTAGCTTGCTGCTGGGGTCCAGCCGATTGGGACTGAGTGAGACAGGCCAGACACGCCCTGGAGCCCTCCCGCAGGCTCTTTCCGGCTGGCCAATCTCCCACATTCCTCCCCAGCCCCAGTGGTGCACCCGTGGGGTCCCTCGGCCTGGCTTGCACCTCTCGCAATCTGGGACCCTTCAGGGAATGTCAGAGAGCTGGTTTTGGCCCAATCCAAGAGTCATTCTTAGCTAAGAAATGACTTCTAAATCTGAAACACTATTATGGAAAACTGGTTTAATTACAGTGTTATCTCATGAACTAAGGTTTAAGAGAGAAAGTGAATTCTGTAGGAAAATTATAAGTTCAATTTTGTTTACATTGACATTGTGATTCCTAAGAGGTATCATATGTAGATATATAATGACAATTTTGAAATATGGGTGTGACTTTCAGTAGGCATTAGAAATATGCAAATTGAATTTTAGTTTATCAATATATCAATGACAAATGAATCCATGGTGATAACTCAGTGAGTCCATAGTCTATATCCAAAATATTAGTTATTGATTATAAATAACAAATTACCCTAAAGCTTAGTGGCTTAAAACATATATTATTTCACAATTTCTGTGAGTTAGGAATCTGATATGACTTAGCTGATCCATTTGGCCCTAAGTCTCTCACAAATGTACATTTATCTCAAGTCTCCACTAGGAAGAATTCACTTCCTAACTCATTCATGCTGGCAACATGTAGTTACCTATACTCAGGCTGTTGGACTAAGGCCTTATTTCTTCAGGAGATGTTGGCTGTGTCTCTAAGCTTCTTAACTCATTTTCCTCTACATGCAGTATCTCACAACATGGCAGCTTATTGTGATAAAAATGAGAGAGCAAGAAAGAATACCAGCAAGAGAAACAGTGCAAGCAACATAAAAGTCACACTTACTTATTATCTCATAGAAGTGACAACCTATGAATTTCCATATTCTATTCCTTAGCACTAGGTATAGCTCTCATATAATCGATGGGGTTTATATAACAGCCTGGATACTAAGAGGTGGGGTCATTGGAAGTCATGGCAGAAGTTGCCTGCCACAGCCCCAAGGATTAAGAAGGAATAAGAGGAGACTCACAGTAGACTTGAACACATCTCTAATGTTATAATTTTAAAATTATCTGTGACAGAGCTAAAAATGTATTTGAGAAACATGTTAGCATTAATGAAATTTACATTTTATTTAAATTATTCCAGGTGCATGAAAATCATTATTGGTCTGTTCAGAATCCCATTTACAATAGAATAAATAATCTTAAGAGTAAACTTAACCAAAGAGCTAAAATAGTTGAATACTGAACATTATAAAACCTTAATAAAATAAATTAAAGAAGACACAAAAATTGAAAGAAAACCTACATGCATGGATTGGAAGACTTGATATTGTTATAATGTTTATATTAACCAAAGTGATCTACAGATTCAATACTGTGCCTATCAAAGTGTAATGACAGAAAAAGAATTCTGAAACTCACTTTCAACAGCAAAAGACCTCAAATAGACAAATAAATCTTGTCAAAAAAAAGAACAAAGCTGGAGGCATCACACTTTCTGATTTCAAAATATATTTCAATGCTACAGTAACTTTGAAATATTTTACTTACATAAAAATAGACACATAGACTAAAGGAATAGAATACAAAAAAAAAAACAACACACCAACACCCATAGGTAAATGGTCAACTCATCTTCAACAAGAGTTCAATGATTATGTAATGGGAAAAGGATAGGCTCTTCCATAAATAATGTTGGAAAAACATGTAAAAGAATTAAATTGGACCCTTATTTTACACTATACACAAAATGAACTCAATTTAGATTGAAGCCTTACATGTTAGGCAAAAACTATAAAACTCCTAGAAGAAAAAAAGCTTCTTAACATTGGTTTTGACAATATTTTTTTTACTATGAAATTAAAAGCACAGGCAATTAACGATTCTTATCTTTGATGTTTCTGCCTCCCTCTCTGTCTCCATTCCTCTCTCTGAAATCAATTATATAAATTAATTATCCCTTAGCAAATTATTGGTTGTACATAGAAAAATTTATAAACTTAATACTCTTCTTTTCTGAATCATATAGCTCTACAGACTCCAAGTACAAATACTTTAACAAATGTTTTAGAAAATCTTATTGTATATTAGGTAAAATAGTATACATAAAACTAACTCATATTTTAGGAGATGGATCTTTTCCAGGACTATGATTAAATGCATAGTTCCTATGTAGAAATATATCTTAAAGGATATAACATGTAAAATGATTAGTACCATATTGATTGTAGATTAAAAAAAATGGTTATTAACCAATTGCTGTTTAAATATTTATTTTCACCATTTTTTCTATTTCATATATAAAATTAGGTTGATCAAATAAAATATATCAAAAGAAATAAAACAAATCATGTTTTTCAATATGTTACAGAAAGCACAATGAATTATGGAAAACACCAACTATTATCTATATATCCTATCTAATAAAAGAGAAACATGGTAATTGGCGTATGACCGCTACTCTTCCCATTGGCTAATCAGCGAGATATGCAAATTAACTGCCAGCCAAGATGGCGGCCGGCAACCAGGCAGCTTGAAACTAACATGAGGCTTGCTTGCTTCAGTGACGGAGGACTACAACGTTACCCGCCTGCCGCTCCAGCCTCTGAGCTCCTGAAGCAACAGCTCCAAAAGATACAATGTTTCGATTATAGAGCTAAAAGATGGTGGTTAATTTGCATACACCAGTTGCGAGGGAAGACTGAGGACAAAATGGAGGCCGAGCGGCACAGAAGGGAGCCAAGTAGAGGCGGCGGCGGGG
>NW_006291015.1:2442434-2473644 GCF_000327345.1 Myotis davidii
ACTGAGTGACCGGTTGACCGGTCGCTATGACATGCACTGACCACCAGGGGTGAAACACTCAATGCAGGATCTGCCCCCTGGTAGTCAGTGTGCTCCCACACCAGGAGTGCCACTCAGTGAGCTTTCCTGGTGGCGGCAGCAACAGGTACAGCAGGCCTGGGATGAGCCAGTGCAGCACAGCACCTGGCCTGGGCCCAGGCTCCTCCCCTGCCGCCTGCTTCTTTGTGCACTACTATATCCCCTTAGTGACCTGGATTGCAAGAATGTTCAGGCCAGGCTGAGGGACCACACCAGTGCATGAATCCATCCACAGGGCCTCTAGTTTAAATATAACATATAAGGACATTATGTGAGATCTCTTTAATGTAACTAGGTGAAATTGCAATTAATATCTGTTATTGTGATTACTCAAATCTGTGGAAGATTTTAAGGATTGAAAATTAGGCTCATGGAGCACTCTTAATAAAGCAGCTGTGGAAACAGCACTTTTATTCTAAATTCTATTTCATTTTACTCATTTTAAAATAGTCAAAACAATTTCAAGTATAAGGAAATTTTTATATGAATCAATTCAGAGAAAAGTCACTCACTATGGTTATGGCTATAAAATGAGTATTCTTTAGAACAATTAACCTTAGATTTGACATAAAAATTATTTCACTATTATTTAAACTGTATCTTAAGGGGTAATATCCATTCTGAAGTGTGTTTTGCATAGTCACTACTGAATGCTTGAAGTTGATATGAAAATCATAATATTGGTATTTGTGAGTAAACTAGAGGTCTGGAGTATGAAATTCATGCAAGGGGGGGTGTCCCCCCAGCCCGCTCTGCACCCTCTCCTATCCATGTCCCCTCAAGGGTTGTCCAACTGCCGCTTTAGGCCCTGTCCCTGGGGTATGGCCTAAACCGGCTGTTGGACTTCACTCTCACAATCCTGGACTGCTGGCTCCTAATCACTCACCTACCTGCCTTCCTGGTCAGCCCTAACTACCCCCCTTGCTGGCCTGATTGCCCCTCACTGCCTCTGCATGCTGGACTGATTGCCCCTAACTGTCCCCCTTGCCAGCCTAGTCACCCCTCACTGTCCCCCCTGCTGACCTGGTCACCCCATGCAGACCTGCTGTTCAGTTGTTTGGTCATCCCTCACTAAGCCCCCTGCTGGCCTGGTCGTAGGCAGCCATTTTGTGAGGGCATGAGGGTTAATTTGCATTTACCTCTTTATTATATAGGATACTGAATATAAATTAATTTTGAAAGAATCACAAGAATTCTATATATTTTGTGATAGGACAGTGGAATGGGTTTACTTATAAATAAGAAAACACTGGAACAGTATTAAACAATCACTAGTCCTTCAGTGCCCCATCCAGATAGTTCAGGTCTACGATGTTTGTGTTGTGCCAGCATCAGTATCGCTTTGCCTAGAGGTTTTCTCCAAAGCCTTAATTAAGTCCCCTACCCACATGCAGTGGAGATGGGTGATAGTGCTAAGAAATCAATGTCTCCAAAAACATCTCTTAGCTAATGTAATGAGGGTTTTTATGCACATACAATTGTTCTCTTAAGATAGGATCATTTGAATGTGCTTTACACCATTTCCAGAACTTTCCTCTTAAAATTAAATTCCAGACACTCAATGGTAAGAGGATGGATAGTAACCCATTATTAACTGTAGCTCCTCTCCTTACTAACTTCTCCACTCCCAAAGTGCTGTCCCTCTCATCACTCAAATAAATTATTTTCATTTCACAAATAATAAAAGTATGCCTGTCTTAAGTCACATAAATTTTAATAATGAGTCTATATTAAATATCTATGGGTTATATATAAATGTATTATGATGAAAGGAAAAGTTTGATGAGTAAGGCTAGTGCATATCACATAACTATAAAGGATAGTACCAATATTTAAAAAATAGAATTCATCAGATATAGTTCCCATGAATAAGGTGGCATTCTTCATTCAATGACAAGATTAATCTTCACTCATACTATAGAGCCTACTTTAAGTGCCACTTTATTCCACATTCTCTCTGATTTATCTCATCCATTTCTATGAAATTGGTTATCACTTACAGGTTTTCAAATGTCTATCTTCAGTTCCTAAGTCTCACCCAATCTTCAGATGCATATTGCAAATTTCTTACTGGACATGCCCAACTAGATATTTCACGGGCACCTCAGACTCAAAATAGCGATCAATATTCACCATCCCCACCACAGGCTCTGTTTCTTCTCTTCTGTATAACACCATTTTCCAAACAAGAAACTTAAATTATATTATTGATCTGATTATTTTTCCTTACCTCAGCATCAAATTCATTTAAATGTTAATAAATATTCTAATTCCTGAACATTATTATATGTACAAATTCACCTTACCACATCTCTGAGTGCAAGCTACCATAATTTGTCATCAAGATTATCACACATCCTCCAACTGGCCTATCTGACCCACTCTTTTCCCTTCCAATTAATTCTGCCTGATTTAATATCCAGATATTATTTCTCCTCTCCTTTTGCCCCCATCCCTGGCTTCACATTTACTATTCAACACTGTTCAGGTGCTTGAATGTATCACGTATTCTAAAATGTAAGGCTATTTTAATTGATTTTTTTTCTTTAGAGAGAAATATCAATCTGATGTCTCCTATAAGTGCCCTGATGGGGGATAGAACCAAAACCTTCTCAATGAATAGCCATAAGGCTATGGGCTCAAGCTTTTCATCTGCCTAAAATTCACGTCTCTCTTTGTTCACCTCAGGTTTATACACACATTTCAAATTTTAAATAATATATATACACACTTTTATCTGTTCAACGAAATTGTTTTGAGTGAAAATTTATTGTACATACTAAGATTAAATACATCATGAAGATAGATAGAATTCACATTCTCCTGGGCCTTACACAAATGCACACACAACAGTAAGTACCATCATGTTTTATGAAGAAAAATAAACTAGGGTAAGATGAATAATCATGGGTAGATAATGTGGCCAGGAAAACTACTCTAATGAGATGGATGCCCGAACACAGACCTGTCTGAACTAAGGGAGCACTAAAAATTATTTCAGGGAAGTAGTTTCCAAGACAACAGAACAGCCATAGTAAGGACACCCTTAGATAAAAGTAGCTTGTAGTGGTCTATGGAAAGCAGATATAAGGTTTTATGTCTCACTATCCTGACATTTTTGGCCTGTTTTATATGACTCTTCTTAGAGCTCTTACAACACACTGTTGCTCTATTGTGGGAGGCTGCCCAATGTCTTCACTAGCAAGAAGTGCAAACAAGGATCCCGGAAGGCTGGTGACCCTTGAACCCACGGCAGGGCCTGAGTTATGCACTGATTGTCTAGTCCTGACAATGGGGGCTCAAGCTATTTCCTGATCAAATAGTCTCAGAGTAAATCCTTCTAATATTTACTGACCTTTAAGATAGTTTGTCTGCTACTGCAATTACCTGCCTGACTAAGGGCTTTATGTTTAACCAAAGCTGAATAAAAGGTTGGTGAGGCCTGGGCACCAGTGGAAGTCCTTCCCCTTGAGTTGGACTTGCCCTCCTGGTCCCCCAATATTTCCAAGTAATTAAAACTTGTCTTGTCTTTTTCATTTGCGTGAGGACCTCTTCCAGATCCTGAACCCTGAACCACGCAGGATGTGGGGGAACACACAAACATTACACACTCTATCATATAAATGAGTAGCACTTCACATAATTATCTTCCCAGGGACTGCTTTTTCAGCTCTTATGGAAGCATTTAAAGGGCAGAGTCCTTGACTAATTTTTCACTGCTTGGAACACAGGATTTATGATAAAAAGGCTCAAAATATATTTTATCTAAAATAAAAGTATAATCAACTTTATATATATGGCTAATATGCAAAGTGTCCCCTCGGGAGTTCAACTGGGAGACCAGGAGTTCGATTGTTCACTATCACATGCACTAAACACCAGGGGGTGGAGTGGAATGAAGGAAGACACTGGCCAGCAGCCAGCAGCCAAGGAAGGAAGGCTCTAGCTGACAGCCGGAAGGCCCCAATCAGTCCTGATTGCCAGCCAGGCCTAGGGACACTACCCATAAACAATTTCATGCACCGGGTCTCTAGTTCCTATATAAACACACATATATTTGCATTTGAGTATATATACATATATATTTCTTTCATTTTCCCCCAAAAGTAATTTTTTATTCTTGCATTCCATTTGTTTTTCCAATTGTGAATAAAAAAATACATAGACAGTGGTTACAAACCAGAGTGAACTGGATGCAAGAAGTGGGCTTGCCCCTTCCCATCATCCCCTTTTCTAAGTTAGACCACGTGGGGCCTGGCTTCTGAGTCCAGTTTGCCCACCTGGGCTTAGTCGGATTTCTCACACTCAGAACCTGCGTGGACACCTGCAGGGTCAGGGTGGCTCCGGGGAGGAGTGCCGTGGAGGGCTAGGTGTCTGGGCTGGACTTGCTGGCTCGAGGTGCAGACATGGCCTGTGGCCTCTCCTGGCTAAGGACCAGCCCGCTTGGGCCTCCACGTAGTTTTTGTGGGTGTCGGCTGATTGAGCTACAACTTCAGTTTTGCCTCCCCACCATCTTGCACATCCACAGTACACTGGTTTGTGCAGCTCCTCTGTGAAAGTGCATTTCTATTTTTTAATTTACTTATTAGTTAATAAGATTGGTTAATAAGATTATGTAGTTTTCAAGTGTATAATTCTATAATGCATTATCTGTGTATTGCACCGTATGCTTATCACCCTAAAATCTCCTTCTGACCCCCTTTATGGTTTACTACCCTCCCCCTCAGAATGGCAACAAAAACCTGACTAACCCTAGAACTAATTCCCAGGAGGAAGGAGTGGCAATTGCCTGCAAAAGAAAAACTCATAAAATTATTTCTCAGAAGGTAAATGCTTTTTAAATAATTCCTCCTGTTTCTGAATATAGATGCCATCTGTTCCAAGAAAGACATAATGAGTGAAGGAAAGAGAAAACTTTATGTTTCTCTGTATATATGAATCAGTTAAATAATAAAAATAAGCACCATATCTTTTTAATATATTTTTATTTATTTCAGAGAGGAAGGGAGAGAATGATAGAAACATCAATAATGAGAAAGAATCATTGATCACTGCCTACTGCACGCCCTCCCACTGGGGATCGAGATAACAACCCAGGCATGTGCCTTGTTCAGGAATTGAACCATGACCTCCTGGTTCAAAGGTCAACACTCAACCATTGAGCCACTGCAGCCAGGCAACACCAGATTTTTTAATATTCCTGATTGTGTTTATTTTGAGGGACTAAGCAAGGGACAGGTATTTTACAACCAGAAAGATCATTTATTCGGTACCCAGTTGATAAAAAAGAATTGTTTCACCTTTCAGTACAATTTAATTCAGAAAGCAGTCATTGATTTTCTATGCTATAAAGTCTGGTCCTTGGTGTTATGAGAGGTACAAAAATGAATAACTTGTAGTCTTGAGCTTCAATGATCTCAGTCTATTGAATAAAACAGATTTATAAACTGCCATACAAAATATCAAGAAGTAACTTTATAAAATAGAAGCAAGGCTCTCAAACTTTAACAGGCAGTAGAATTACCTGAAGAAATTGCTATAATATAGCTTGATTAGTGGCCCCATCCTCAGAGTTTCTCATTTAATAGGGAAAGTGTGGGGCCTAGATAATTGGGATTTCCAACATGGACCCAAGTCTTATGCAGTTGATCTTGGACTGATACTTTAAAAATTAGTGCTTTAGCCAGGTCGGCATGGCTCAGTGGTTAAGCATAGACCTATGAATCAGGAGGTCCTGGTTCGATTCGCAGTCAAGGCATATGCCTCGGTTGTGGGCTCAATCCCCAGTGGGGTACATGCAGGAGACAGCCAATTAAGATTCTCTCTCATTATTGATGTTTCTATCTCTCCTTCTTCCCTTCATCTCTGAAATCAACTTCGAAAAACATTACTAACTTAAGACTATGATAGAGATTTTTTTTTTAATTTTTATTTAGTTGACAAAGGAAGAATTCCCAATGAGCAATTATTTGATAATTCATTTATCAAATTTGGCAGGAAGATGAGAAATTAGACCATTATATGGAAAGTAAAAAAGAAATCAAGCAAAGATATAAATAAAACAATATTCAAGTTATGTGTAGACTGTGTGCTTAGACCATGAATGAATACATTTGACTACTAGGAAGGAGGCTTATAAAGATATGAAATGAAGATTTATGCTGGAAGCCACCACTTGCCAATACTGTCATGAGAGTGCACCAAGGAATGTGGAAGGCTGATGGAACTTGGGAGTTACCAATGCTAAGCACCAATTGTTGATGTTGAGACAGTGGTGGCTCAAGGCAATTCCCTAACCTGATAATCCTTTTACTGTTTACCAAACTTTACCTTTGATATGCATTGCTAGAGGGCAAGATGTGTATCTAAAACTGAATAAAAAGCAGACAAGACCCAGTCTTGGGGTGTCTCTTAAGAAAGGCTCCACCTGGCCCACCCTATGCCTTCTAAATTCATATTTCTTGTATAGCATTTTCATTTGTGCATTGTCCACCCCCCTTCAGATCCTGAACCCCACAGAGAAGGTCAGGGCAGATTTGAATCTCAAAAAACGCTAAGTGAAAGAAATCAGACACAAAAGAGTACATAGCATAGAATTCCACAGAGATTTCAGGATGGCTGCAGAGTAGAGGGAAGCTGCCTCCACTGCTTCCTGCCCCAACCCGGATTTACAGCTAAATCACAGAGCACTCAACCTGAAGAGCCAACTGAAGACTAGCCGGACTGAAATATTAAAACCAAAGATTTACACAAGAAGCCACACGCAGGCTGGTAAGAAGAGCAGAGACTAGAAAGGGAGAGCCCCCGCACTCAGGTGGGGCAGCTGCTAAAAAGACAGGGGCCTATCTCAGAGGCAAAACTCCCTCTTCCTAGGAGCATGGGGTCTCAACCCCATGCAGAGATCGCCAACCCAGTCCACCTGGGAGAATCAGCCCGCACCCTACCTTAGGAGAAAAGAGCTCTCTGTTCGTTACAGTGCCAGTATGGGGAGTTCATTGTTTAGACTCTGACTGCTGGCCAAGCCATGCTGCCATTCCCAGGTCTTGGGGAGGGGTCTGCTGGCTGTACCCAGCAGAGACTTTAAGGAACCTTTTTTTTTTTTTAGGCATATCTCAGAGGCAAAGCTCCCTCTTCCTAGGAGAGATCGCCAACCCAGAGAAAACAGAGAGAGGAAGAGTAGCTGCGTAGCATCTGTGTGTGAAAATCAGTGTGGCCTCAGTCCACCTGGGAGAATCAGCCAGCACCCTAACTTACGAGAAAAGAGCTCTCTGATTGTTACAGTGCCAGTCTGGGGAGTTCACTGTTTAGACTCTGACTGCTGGCAAGGCCATGCTGCCATTCCCAGGTCTTGGGGAGGGATCTGCTGGCTGTACCCAGTAGAGACTTTAAGGAACCTTTTTTTTTTTTTCCTGAGGAGGCTTTTGCCAGAGATTCTGACAGTGACTAAACTGCGTTGGCTTGGCATAGGGGGCTGGACTCCCCCACCTCAAGTGCACAGCCAGCGCCCCTCCCCCACCTGTTGAATCACCTACCTTCCCCATGCTGCTGAGCTCAGTGCTGCAAGGAAGTTGTGCAGAGCTGGGACTTTTTCCCCATCTGCTGAGTCCAGCCATGCAGAGAGATCAGAGTCCAGAGCAGAGCTGGGACCTTTGCCCCTGCCCTGCTTAGTACTATTACAGTGTCACCAGAGGATCAGAGAGCTGCACAGAGCTGGGATTTTCAGACTCTCTCCCCTGGGAAGCTTTTGTCCAGGAATGAGAGGGGCGAATGCTGGGCTGTGTGGCTACATTTTCAAATACAATCTCCATTGTGAGTTCAGCCCACTCTACTTTGGGAAAAGGAAGAAGCGCCCACCCTCTCCTGCAGGTTTGTGGCACCACTCCCAATGGGAGACTGTTTGGATGAGCCCTTACAATCCTGGATACCACCACTGGGCACAGTTCTATTGGGGAGAGGGAGAGAGGCTCATAGCAGAGAGATTCAAAATGTGAGACCCTCAGAAGCTATTGTCTGGGACCAGGACAGAGTGCTTAGTCCCTTCCTGGGGTCTGAGACTCTTTTGATCTATCCTCCTAAGCCCAGGACAGCTGAGCTTGCGCCTACAGAGGGGACCGCTGATTCCACCAAAACTAAACCTGCAGCGAGCTCCCCAAGTACGGGCCCCACCAGCCCTGTCCTCCTAACTCCAGTCGCCCCACCCTAACAAGTTCTCAATCTGTGGAAGGTGCTGTGGGTTGCAGCTAGCCTGGGCTCATCCCACAGTCTTTCTTCAGAATGCTCTAGAGCAGCAATTCTCACCCTGTGGGTCGCGGCCCCTTTGGCGGTCGACCCTATGAACCTTTCACAGGGGTCGCCTAAGACCATCCTGCATATCAGATATTTACATTATGATTCATAATAGTAGCAACATTACAGTTATGAAGTAGCAACAAAAATAATTTTATGGTTGGGTCACAACATGAGGAACTGTATTTAAAGGGCCAGAAGGTTGAGAACCACTACTCTAGAGGAAGATCAGGTGACCTCAGGGGGAAGCGGAAGAGCTGATAGGTGAGGATGGACCTCAGGGAGCCTTGGTCCTTTACAGATAAGGCCCCAGCTCTGAGCTGAAGAAGCCAATGCTTTTACACAGATTGGCCCCTCGCATGTACACCCAGGTCCAATAGACACAGACACAAACAGGAACATGTGGTAGCTCCAGACAGGTAGCCTAAGGCTGGTTACACACAACGTTTAACAGCACCTGTACTATAACCCCACTCAAGTGGACCCAGAAACAATACAAACCACGGTGAGCTGTATACCACACCAGAGCTCAACCCAACTAGCCCCACAAGTGGTATACCCAAAGCGGGATTTAGCAGGCACCAGACCCTGCTAGCAACATCTCCACCTTGAGGAGCAGACTCTGCACAGTGTCTCAAACATGGTGATTGGGGTTTACCCTTATAGTTACCCAACCTGAAATGTCAACACCACCCAGGAAAGGGCCAATAGCATTCAAGACTCAACTACAGCAAGGGAGTGCACATAACCCATGAGAAATATTTCTGAAGCATGAATCTCAGGTGATCTGGAAGACAGTGTGACTGAGCCCAGCAAGACCCCTTCATCTTAAAGCCATCACATTAGGTAGTCATAGCAGGTCTGCCTAATACACAGAGACAAAATGGGGAGACAAAGAGAAATGCTCCAAACAAAAGAACAAGAGAAATTGCCAGAAAAATAATTAAATGAAATGGATGAAATGGAAGCAACCAAATTCTAGAGGCAGAGTTTTAAAGAATGATAATCAGGATTCTTAAGGATCTTAGGGGAAGACTGGATGATCTCAGTGAGAACTTAAATGAAGGTACAGTAAGCATTAAAATGACAGAAATCATAAAAAAAGAACCAGTCAGAAATGAATAATACAATATCTGAAATGAAGAATACACTAGAAGGAATCAACCGCAGGTTAACCGCAGAGAGTCAATCAAATCAGTGAATCAGAGGGCAAGAAAATATGCATCCAAGTAGAGTGTCAAAAAGAAAAGAGAATGAAAAGAAATGAGGAAAGTCGGAGAAACCTCTGGGATAAAATCAAGTATAACAACATCCTCATCATAGGGATACCAGAAGGCTTCGATTCCCAGGCAAGGGCATGTACCTGGGTTGCAGGTTCATTTCCCAGCTCCAGTTGGGCCATGTGCAGGAGGCAACCAATTAATGTGTTTCTTTCACATCAATGTTCCTCCTTTTCC
This sequence comes from Myotis davidii, assembly GCF_000327345.1. Classification (NCBI taxonomy): domain Eukaryota; kingdom Metazoa; phylum Chordata; class Mammalia; order Chiroptera; family Vespertilionidae; genus Myotis; species Myotis davidii. The sequence goes on from NW_006291015.1 coordinate 2,452,256, forward strand.
CCCTCCCTCCCTTTCCCTCTATCTAAAAACAATGGAAAAATATCCTCAGTTGGTTATTTTAAAAAATCTTATTGTTTTTCTAGGATTATGGTGGTATAAGTGAATAGAAAAAATATAAGGAAATTTTCTAGTTTATAGAGATATTATATTATTTGATTGTATGGTCTAGGCATGATCTCACTGAGATGCAATAAATATTGTTTATAGAATGACTAGGTGTTGTTGGTAAGGGAAAAGAAAAAAATTTAGGGTGATATTTTTAGCCTGCACAAGTGAATGTATGGTGTTATTAAGTAAAATAGAATAACAACAAAAAAGTGGCATTTTATATGTATTTATTTTCTACTGCTTTGTAATAAATTACCATAAATCTAGCAGCTTAAAACAACAGATATTTATTATTTCACAGTTTCTATAGTTCAGGAGTCCAGGCAAGACTTACCTTGATTACTTCTTGCTATACTTAGAAGGCTGCAATCAAGGCATTAGCCAGGTTGCATTCTCATTTGATATCTTGGCTGTTGAAAAATCTACCTCTGAGTTCTCTTGACTTATTGGCAGAATTTATTTCCTCTTAAGACACATGGCAATTTGCTACTTCAAAACCAGTAATGCAAAGTGACAGGAAGAGGAAGGCAAAAAGCCACAGAAATAGCTAGAGCAAGAGAGTGGAGCAGGAGCAAGGGCAGGGAACTGCTTGCCAGATTGATAACACAGTCTTAGCAATCTTCTATAATGTAGATGTATCACATGCACCCCATCACTGCTGCCATATTCCATTGATTAAAGCAAGTCACATGCTTTCCCACACTCAAGTTATACAAGAATGTAAACACCAAGAGACACATATTATGAGGGTCATCTTAAGGTCTATCCCTCCTCAGTAGAGAAAAATGAAAGCTGTTCTGGATTTATGAAATTTGGGAATCTTCCCAATGCTTTTTATCAAGGAGGTAGTAGAAAATCCAGTATGATTTGTGATTATTTAAGACTACAAATATTATAAAATATTTAAAATTATGGTGATAGCTTTGTATTAAATTCCTAGACTATAAAAGAAAAAACAAAAGTTTATGTCAATTTATCTCTCTCTCTCTCTCTCTCTCTCTCTCTCTCTCTCTCTCTCTCTCTTCCCCCCTTACTGAGGATTGACCCCCAACCAATGCATGTGCCCTGACCAGAATCAAACCAGTGACCTCCCGGTGCATGGGACAGTGCTAAACCAACAGAGACACACTGGCCAGGCAGGCTATGGAGTTTTAAAAATGATTTTCAGGAAACATGATGTGAGAGATATTTTTAAACTGCAAAGATATGAACTAACATAAAACAAGAACAAGGAAGAAAAGGTGGATGTCAATTCTGAACCAGTGGAGTCACTAAACAAACATTCTCTGAGTTCAGGGATAAGAAAAAATATGTTGTCACAATGCTGATAACCAGTTCTGTCAATCAGTTCTCTAGCAAGCTTTCTCAAATTTCCAACAAAGAAAGCTGTAGACAAAAAGGTGAACACTTGGCCCAAGATTAACTAGGCTGAACTATAATACTTAGGCAAGAACTTTACAAACTTTCTAATAGGTTTGATGATAAGGAAAAAGAAGCTTTGGGCCATGCAATTTTGGAGACTGGCTGGGGATCTTTTGTAATGCTGATAGTATGTTACCAAATGGAGAAGATTGATACAAATTAGTAATTATTGATAGAATAATAGTATTCTAGCTGTATAAATAAACCATCACAAGGCAGATTCTTTAAAAGGTAGTGAATATGAATAAAAATGGCAGAGTGGAGAAAATAATCATGGCAAAGCTATTAGAAAATATTTAGCAAGCATTTGCAAATGAACTCAGCTAAAATAGACAAAAACTTGGTGATGAATTTGTGGAGCAATAGTTCCAGCAGAAACTCTTATTGAAGTGATCAACAACAGCAAGCGAATTATTATTATTATTTTTCCCGGACAGGTACTTTATAAAAATAATTAAATTTATTGGTGTGACGTTGGTCAACATGATCATATTGGTTTCAGATCTGAGTTTATGTGTTATAAGATCTGTATATTGCACTGTGTGTCCACCACCCAAAGTCAAATCTCCTGTCACCGTATATTAGGAGCACCTTCTCTCCCCAACCCCTTTCCTTTGGCAGCCACCACACTGTTGTTTGTGTTCACAAGTTTCACTTTTATATGCTGCATGTGAGTGAAATCATATGGTTCTTAGCTTCTTCTGACTGACTTATTTCACTTAGCATAATATCTTCAAGGTCCATCCATGTTGTTGCAAATATGCTCAAGTGTAATTTAACTACCTTTGGTTGAAAAACTTACTGCTTGGGAAAGATAGTATTATAGTTAAGTGTCTCTGACTTTATGGGAGGAGTTGTACATAGTATAACCAAATTAGTATGGAAGTATCATCTTTAGATATGAGGAATATGAAGCAGTTAACAGCAATGGGGACAGGAGACAATGTTGGGACAGAGAGCAGCTGCACTCACTATTTCATTCATTCTGGGTGGAGACAATTTGCTGTTGGAAGCACAATTGTGTTGGGTGATATGTCCCAGCCCAGGGGTTCCAGCAACCCTCTGAAATGCAAACAAAATTTCAATTGGCTATGTATAGGTACATTTTTCAGAGAATAGATTTTATAGCTTCCATATGATTTTCCTTGTGATATATGACACAAAATAAGTATGACATCTAAAACCCTAATGAAACTAAATTACATTTTTTGGAGAATTCTTCTTTTAAGAGCAAAAAAGACCAAGGGCATTTGAATGAGGCTTGTGTTGTGAGAGTTGACAGAAGTTTAGCTCTTATCCTGTACTAGAGACCTGGTGCATGACATTCATGCACCCAGCCCGGCCTGCGCCCTCTCGCAGTCCGGGACCTTTTGGGGATATCCACCTGCCAGCTTACCTTGGCAGTCAGGCATCCCTCTCATAGTCTGGGGGGGCTCTTGCAGTCTGGGTCCCCTCGCTCTTTACCACCTGCCTGCAGCGGAGGCGGGAGAGGCTCCTGCCACTGCTGCTGCGCTTGCCAGCTGTGAGTCCAGCTTCTGGCTGAGCAGCGCTCTCCCTGTGGGAGCTCACTGACCACCAGGGAGCAGCTCCTAATTTTAGCATCTGCCCCCTGGTGGTCAGTGTATGTCATAGAAACTGGTCGTTCCACTGGTTGATTTGCATATTAGGGTTTTATTATATAGGCTATTTTCCAAGAAGGAAACACAGGACGATTGTTACATGTGGAATGATGTGCAGAATACAATACAAGTACTCTCTTCTATAGATGCCTTTTGTTGTTCTAGGTCAGAAAATAAAAATAAAGAAATGATTGGCTGTAGCAGCTGAAAATAAAATATCTAAATGAAAAAGAAATCCTAATCATTAGTAATTGCTTAGGCAATTAGGAAATGCCCAGATTATTACACTGAAATGTAGTCTGACCAGGGGTGGGCAAACTTTTTGACTCGAGGGCTACAATGGGTTCTTAAACTGGACCGGAGGGCCGGAACAAAAGCATGGATGGAGTGTTTGTGTGAACTAATATAAATTCAAAGTAAACATCATTACATAAAAGGGTACGGTCTTTTTTTTTCAATAGTTTTATTCATTTCAAACGGGCCAGATCCGGCCCGCGGGCAGTAGTTTGCCCACGGCTGCATAGGTTGTTTAATGTGCTTAGGCCATCTGTGTTGGCTAATTGGTAGTTATTTAAGTTTGGCTCCTACCCTCACTCAGTCAGTAGGAGATAGAGGCTCTTTCTTGATGATTCTATTTCAAATGGATGGCTTTCAGATCCTTGCAAAAGATATCCCCAGGTTTGTGGAACTGGCAAGAGGCAGTTTAACATCTCAAAAGAGCATAGAAAGAATTTACAATTGCAAGTTTTCTAAAGCAAATGTTCTAAGAAAAGGAAGGTCAGGGACCTAGTGTCAGGAAGCAACCTGGCTAAAGCTGTAGGGAACATAAGTCTATTGTCACACTATTCTGTTATTTAAGGCTTTCCTTGTATGACAGATATGCACTCAACCTAATGAGTAATGTTTTCCTTTAACAAATTCCATGCAAAAGCCTAGTATGGAGCTGCCATACTAAACACCATTACTGGAAAACAGAGAGCACCCTGTGTTTCTACTGGCCACTTTCAATTTACTAAGCCATTCATTTTTTTCTTGAAGGACAAACAAAATTGTATGCGCACATATTTGAAGGGGTTATTTTAACACATATGCAGCCTGTGAAAATGTTCCCACTAGAGTTTCAAGGCTTTTGCTGAATTTGCTGAATTTTGTAGATTGCAGTAAAGCTAACTATTCTTTCGCTTACACTGCTATAAATTTTGCTTATTGTTATGTATAATGTATAAAGAAGCACAGCTATATAATGTATCTTTTGCAGGAAGATTATGAACTAAATCAAAAGTATTTCCAATATAAATAATAAAACAGAAAAGACTACTTACAACAGAGCCAGAAAAGCTTAGGCAGGCAAATATAATTTGCAGAGCTTCTTTAGAAATCATGTGCCAAAATAAGACAAACAAACAAAAAAATCCAACAACTCATAGAATCAGACAATGGCAAGGTGATTATTAGAGGAGAAGGGGGAGGGAGTTGGTAGAAGTGGGTATCCGGGGACAGAAATGGTGATGAAGTGTTACAGGCACCACACAGGCACCAGGAGAGGTGTTCCTGGACAGTCCCCTGAGTCGCAGGGAGAGGGTTGTCCCCTACTAGGTTCTTGTCAGTCTCATAGGAATGAATTCAGATAAGTGGGTTGTAATAAAGCACATTTATTAAAGAAATAAAGCAAGTAAATGTATCAAAGAAGCAAGGCAAACAAATCTATTAAACTATTAAACTACACCCCCACCCCTGCTCAAAGTGCAGATGGACTTCCCAGCTAGTCTGAGAAGCGAATCTGCTGGGGGTTTCAGGGGTTCTATACCCTTCTGTTTGTAGGTTTTAAAATTCCTCTGCTGAACATCGTGGTACGGATTAACTCTCAAGGTCCCCCTTTGAGTTTGTTATGGCTTTCCTAGAATTCATGAGAGGTGCCTGGAAATTTTATCTTGACAAGCCCTGAGACTTCTTGCTTCTCTGTTTAGGGAGTGAAATACCGCCCCCTCCCTTTTTTTTTGCCCTTTTCCCAAAATGGCTAACTTCTTTGTTTAGAGAGACAGGCTCCTCCTTCTTTCCTTTCTCCTTATCCCCTCCCGCCTTAGCAGTTCTAGGGTGATTTATGCTATGTACTGATGTATTCTCTGGTTAGAGAGAGAAGGGGCATTAAGATTATTCCTCCTTTCCTGCATCCTTTAGTGAGTGGAGGTATTTAGCCATATGTTCTCAAGTGTCCTTGTTTGGGGCAAAATGATGGCTTATTATTACAGGCTGGCTGCAAGCTCCCCAAACTGTTTGGCCTGGTTTAATTTGCTTGTCTCAGTTTCCCTATTCCACTTGCTGAGGAATTTTCCTGGCTTCTTACTATCTAGTAACAGAAGGAGCCTTAACTTCGGGTGGTGAGCACACAATACAATATACAGATGATGTGTTATGGAATTGTACACCTGAAACCTGTATCATTTTATTAACTAATGTCACTCCCAATAAATGCAATAGAAATAAAGCAATCATGTCAGGCTGGTTGTGAGCACAGGGCTTGGGTATTTTTATAACTCATTGCAAATATTTTTAGTTGATATGTGCAAATTAATATTGAAGCTTACTCAATTTCTGAAGAAAGTTAATCATTCACTTTTTTTGGCTTCATGCTAACACTTAATATCTGATTGAGGAGAGAGAAAAGGAATATAAAGTATTATCCACAAAGGAAAGAAAAATATATGAGAAAATTTTTCTAAAATCCAGCAAGCAACACTACTCAAACTGCAAGCAGAGAAAACTATTCCAAAATGTCTCTAGGAGAGTACCTTTCTAGACATTAGAAAAGGTCCATATGGCATTTCAAATGACATAGGAGCAAGACCTCAAATAGGACAGACTTTTAATATTACTTCTTTCAATTTAATATGAAAGTAAACAAGTATAATCAATTCTGAACCAATGTGTTATCAGTGGGGTGTCCTCTGTGATTTCCAAGTAATTTCTTTATTTTATATAATGGTCATTAAGTTATTTATAATGTTCCCTATGTATCATTTTAATACCTGAAATATCTTGAATGATGTCCCTCTATAATTGCTGAAATGATAATTTATCACTTGTATTCTGTTTTCTTGACCAATATAGCATGAGGTTTATCAATTTTATTGAGCTTTTCAAAGAACAAGCTTTTATTGTTTGTTTGTTTTTATTTTAGAGTTGTCAGATTTAACAAATAATAATACAAGCAATCAGATTCAAATTCAGATCAACAATGGATATTTTTGTATGCATCCTTATGTATTTTGTATTTTTGTGCTTCTGGATCCAGATACTATTTATGGCATGCTAAAAAACGTGCTTTATCTAAAATCTAGAGTTGACGGAGTGTTCTGAATGATATGTGGCAGCCAGCTCTATGTTCTCTATTTTAGCCTGTTCCATTTTGTTGAATTCTGCTCTTTCTCTGTATAATACTCTTTCTTCTACTCAATAGATGTTTTTTTTAAAACATAATAAAATATAATATAGACATTATAAGTATGATATATTGTTACATAAAATATATATAAAGTCTATAATTTTAGTATTGACTATATATTGAAATGAGTACTTTGGGTTTAACACTTGTTGAGTAATCTATGTATATAAAAACCTAAGCAACCTTTAGGGCTGAACGACCAGAATCACCAGAACTACCCGTCAGCCAGTTGCTATGATATGCACTGACCACCAGGGGCCGATGCTCAATGCAGGAGCTGCCCTTTGATGGTCAGTGCGCTCCCACAGCCAACCTCCCATGGCCCCTGCCCCTGGCTGGCCAACCTCCCGCAAACCCTCCCCCGGGGGCCGGATTGGGGGGTCCAGCAGGCCAATCTCCCAGGGTCCCTCCTCCCCAACCAGCCAGCCCCCTGATAGGCCTGGATCACCAGCCAGGCCAAGCGACCCCACCCATGCATGAATTCATGCACCGGGCCTCTAGTTCATTATAATGTTATGTGCAAGGCACTGTGATTATGTTTTTGACTGATTAAATTTATAACTTCTAAAACATATGTATTAATAATTTAGTTGTATTTTATACTTCCCAATTGAATCCTAGCCTCCTGGCGCATATTCCTATGATTTTTTGCAGTGTTTGCTTCTGAGGCTTTAGTAATTGATAGTTAATTTAAGTGGTATTCTGGTGAGAATTTTCTGCTTATTGACAGATATGAGCCACCATAGCCACTATATTAATCTTTTTCCAATCTTTTCACCAATATAGGAAAGTACCATATTATTTAATTACTTACATGATTTCTCTGATATTTTTAGGCTGTGTAAATTATTCCAAACACACTGTTGAGACAATATAGGTTCTGTTAATAAATCAAAATCTTAGGCTTCTATGTGTGTTTGTAAGCACACATACTTTATATATACTCAGCAATAAAAAACAAATTTTTCAGATTGCAATAAATAAATATATGCTGAATATTTAGTGAATGATTTTTATTTATCTCATCATTTGGGCTTTTCTACTTCTTGGGGATAATTATAATTTTGGATTATCCCCTAATTCCAAGGAGTATGAAAATCAAAAATGTTTTAAATTATTTTTAAATATTCCCAGGAACTTAAATTCTTATGTTCCCTACATGAGAGTAATGACACTCTCATTAACAAATTCTTTGACTCTTTCTTCTTGACCTATCATTAGAGCCCTTCTTTTTTAAAGTCAAGCAAGAAGCTTAGCTAACTCCTTGACCACAATATAGAGCATGCCAGATATCCACCATTCATCTTGCTAATTCTTTGGTCTCTTGCTTCTCAAGTTAGTTCTGTAAGGAATCCTTGTTTAATTTCTTTCCTGGGGTTTATATTTTCTCCTTTTATTATGTAGAGAAATATAACTTCTTTTGCTCCTTTTCTATATTTTATGATAAAAATCACTGGCATTGTCTGTCTGCATTAGCAACGTTTTTCTCAATACCTATAGATAAATATCATTGTCTGTATATGTGTTAGACTAACCATCATTTAAATAAAATTTTGAAGATAATATACAGGAATTATACAAAAGGTTGTATTTGTTTATTTTTCACCTGACATTATATTAAAATATTATTCTGAATGAGTAATATTTACATAACATAAGATTTTAAAATATACAGTGTATTTGAAGAATATGTCAATAATTTATTGGTCATGTTAGTCAGCTTAGACTGCTATAAACACAATACATGAACTAGGTGGCTTCAACAGCAGCAACAATGTATTTTTTTCTCATTCATGGAGGCTGTCAATTTCAGATTGAGATGTCAGCATGATCGGGTCCTTTTTGTTGTTTGCAGACAGTTGGCTTCTTACTGTGTCCTCTTATAATAGCAAAGAAGAGAGTTTCTTCACTTTACTGTGTAATCTTTTATGGTATCCCACACAAACTTGAAGCAGAATATGTTGACCCACTTAATCAAAGAGAAAAATCATCCGAAATAATAGCTGGTATTCACTGATAACTTACTGTTCTTCAAGCCACATGACTTGTATATTCTTTATCTAAAGAATGCTTTCCCGCCCTAACCGGTTTGGCTCAGTGGATAGAGTGTCAGCCTGGGGACTGAAGAAGGGTCCCCGGTTCGATTTTAGTCAAGGGCATGTACCTTGGTTGTGGGCACATCCCTAGTAGTGGGTGTGCAGGAGGCAGCTGATCAATGCTTCTCTCTCATTGATGTTTCTAACTCTCTATCCCTCTCCCTTCCTCTCTGTAAAAAAATCAATAAAATATATTTTTTTAAAAAAGAATACTTTCCCAATGAAAGTATTACAGAAAATAATAGGTATTCTGCGTAATGTTATTTTAAGCCTTTATGGTGACTGGAACTTGAAGGAACTTGAGCAGCTTTATGTGTTTTACCCATTGAAACATAAACATAATATGGTCTCGGTGTGCACTGAATTGAAAGTTGGGAAGCAGTGATATAATTCTCACAATGGCCTTAATAAGTAGTTAGTGCTATCATCATCTTAAATAAATGTGGGCAGGAATAAGTTTTATAATTCTGTTTAAAGAAGTTAAGTCACATTCTCTAGATCTCATGGCTAGAGAATCTTGTCTACTGTGAATGGACTCAATCTTTAACTTTCAAGGACTGACTAGTCTATGAGTACACATGATAGAACCTGTCTACTTCCAAGTTTATCTATATACTCCCCTTCCCCTTTCTTGCCCCTTCTTAAATGAAATGTACTCACCACAGTCAGAACACACCCAACTTTTTAGTTACCTGATCACAGACCCAGCTCTTTCTAGGTAAGTACTGCCAGTATTTTTCAGTATTAACGTTGTCAGTAGAGGGTGCTAAAAATACACTGGAGAATTAAGGTTTTTTCTCTTCTCCTCTCCATCCTACCTCAATCACAAGTCTCCTTCAGGGCAAAGCTTCTTCCTCTGCTAGTATTCTACAGTACAGTTAATTCTGCACTTGGTATGCTGGGTGATGCTTCTTTAGTGCTAGGCTGCTGTATAGCGTGGCTTCTTCTAGCCTGGCTCATGCAAAGTGTGGATTATCCAGAAGTCCTTGGTGTTCTGCAGTGCCTCAAGACCCTGTCTAATGGCTTCCCAGTAGAGTGCCACACGAGAGGCCCCTCCTTGTAAATGGCCTCTCCTGGTTCTCTCTCAGTCCACTTTATAGTGCATTCTGAGGTGACAGTCCTCCCTGTGGATGGCTTCCCAGAAAACTGTAGTGATTTTATTGTCAGAAACATTTCAGTAACATCTCCCACCACTCAGTGAGCCACAAATATGCTCCCATCTTTAGCCTTTGGTGAGGGGGGAAGAGGTGCCCTTTATGTAGCTGTTTTAGCTCCAGGACTAACACATACGATAACGTACGTATACCTACATACACATACAGAATTCTTAACATACTCTCACAGGCTGAACTGTGTGCATTTCAGGTCTCTTTCTCTTCCTTCTTTGCACTTAGGACTCAATAAGCTCTTCAGTTTGAAGAACTGCAGAATTGAGGGCACACCACTAAAACTCCTTATTTTTTCTTCATCCTTATCAAATCTGTTACCAGTCCTGGTCATTTCTAGCTCTCTTGATATTTATCAACCTATTTGAATCATTTATACTTCTCCTTTGTTCAGGAGCTCATAATTTCTATCATGGTTAATTAAAAATGACTCCCTGTCTCTGACTTTATCCTCTTAAGCCCGTCTTCACAGAGCTACTGGAGATATTTTTTATTAAAGTTCAGATATGATCATGGAAATAATTCAATGTTGAAATACTATTAGAATAATAGTTAAGCACATTACTGAGAAATTTAAAACATTTCTATTATGGACTGTAACTACTTTTTAATCATTTATCATTTCATCTCCTAAACCCCATTTTCTGATCATGCTTACATAATACTATTCTCTAAATAGTGTCTAAATTTAAACTTTAGTAATTTTGAACTGCTGGTATGACATAACATTTTACTGTATTCAGCACTTAGCATCATGAGAGTCAAGGAATAATTGCTGGACAAATAAATAAATATATGAATAAAGTGGGTTAGAGAAGAATGGATGAAGAGCAAGTAGACTAACAGTGTCTTTTCATCTAAATGCATAAAAAAACATAGTTTATATTTGTAGATAAGTAATTTCTTTCACTGTTTCACAGTAAGCCATACATTATGGATTTATTCAGTATAGAATGTGGTATTCATGTAAATGTACTCTCTGTATATAAAAGCCTAAGCAACCGTTATTACCAGACAACCAAATGACCAACCAGTAGCTATGACGCGCACTGACCAACCACGGGGCAGACGTTCAATGCAGGAGCTGCCCCTTAGTGGTCAGTGCACTTCTACAGCCAACCTCCAATAGTCCCTCCCCCCGGCCAGCCGGCCCTGATTGGCCCCAATCAGGACTGGGTGAGAAGGCCTTGATCAGCCCCAATCGCCAGCCAGGCTGAGAAACCCCACCCATGCACGAATTCATGCACAGGGTCTCTAGTTTCATATAAGTTTAATTAAAAATATGTCCATGCAAAAATTCAAAAAGCACTCATTAAAATAAAAGTAGTACTATCAGAATGATTTAAATGCTTAAAAAATAAACAAAAAAGAAAATACAGCAAAAATGCAGTAGAGCCTAGCCGGTATCACTCAGTGGCTGAGTATTAGCCTATGAACCAGGAGGTCATAGTTCGATTCCTGGTCAGGGCACATGCCCAGGTTATTCGCTCAATCCGCAGTGTGGGGCATGCAGGAGGCAACTGATCAATGATTCTCTCTCATCTCTGATGTTTCTATCTCTCTCTCCCTCTCCCTACCTCTCTGAAATTAATAAAAAAATATTTTTAAAAACACAGTAGAAAAAACAATAATTGAATTAGGCAAAAGAGCTAGATATAAGCCTGAAAGAGGTAGAACCACAGGTTGCTATAGAAAGACATAAAAAGAAAATCTGTAAAAGCAGTCGGTTAATAATGTGGTAGAGAGCTACATACCTAGGAAATTAAAGAAAACTCTTTGGTAGAGAAATTAAAATAGGTGATTTATTTTTAGAACAGAAGAGACAAAGTAGAATAAGTATAGCACACACCATTAAATTAAAAACCAATAACCAAGACCGGTTTGGCTCAGTGGATAGAGCGTCGGCCTGGGCATGTACCTGGGTTGTGGGCACATCCCCAGTGGGAGGTGTGCAGGAGGCAGCTGATCGATGTTTCTCTCTCATCGATGTTTCTAACTCTCTATCTCTCTCTCTTCCTCTCTGTAAAAATCAATAAAATATATTTAAAAAAAATAAATTAAAAACCAATAAAAGGGGCCCAGCCAGTGTGGCTCAGAGGTAGAGCATCGACCTATGAACCAGGAGGTCACAATTTGAGTCCCTGTTGGGGCACATGCTTGGTTTTGGGCTCAATTCCCAGTAGGGGGTGTGCAGGAGGTAATCCATCAATGATTCCCTCTCATCATCGATGTTTCAATCTCTTCCATCTCTCTCTCCCCTCTCCCTTCTTCTCTGAAATCAATAAAAAATATATTTTTAAAAAGCAATTAAAGGGTATATTAAAGATGAATATGGTAGAATCTCAAAGCCTGGAATTGTCATGAACAATTTTGGCATCAGAACATCTTAACAAAGAAGAAGTAGAAATGATTCAAATAGGTTGGTAAATATCAAGGGAGCTAGAAATGACCAAGACTGTTAACACATTTAATAAGGATGAAGAAAAAATAAGGAGTCTTACTGGTATTCCCTCAATTCTGCAGTTCTTCAAACTGAAGAGCTTCTTGATTTTTAAGCCATAATTTGGCTTGCCAGTTGCTATAGACAGAATATTTCAGTTTCCCACAAATTCATATGTTAATTTCTAAATCCAATGTGATAGTAACAGGAGATAAGGTCTTTGGAAGTGATAGGTTATGAGGACAGAGCCCTTAAGAATGGAATCAGTGCCCTTATAAAAGAGAACCTGGAGTGCCCCCTTCCCCTTTCTCAGAGTGAAAAGATGGCTGTCTAAGGAACCAAGAACTGGGCTCTTCGCAGACAATAAATCTGCCTGTGCCTTGATCCTGAACTTCCCGCTGTACAGACGCGGGTAAATACATTTTTGTTTCCTATAAGCTACCCAGCTTATGGTGTTTTGGTATAACAGCCTAAACAGACTAGCCCACCAGGTTAGGCTTCTAAGGTTATTTGGGTTATTTGTTCTGAGAAAAATAAAATCAGTGAATGGAAAGTATGTATCCACATGAAAGTTCCAATTTGATCCTACCTCCTTAAAGATGTGGAAAATCAAGAAGTTTTAAAAATAGCTCATGCCTGTACTGGAATCATCCTAAGTGATCTCTCTAAAACTCCTTCATCAGTGTCACATCCTGTTACCAAGCAGGAAGCTACTTTTGGTTGGTAAGATTCCATTTTCTTGAAAGCATTTCAGAGGAAAAAATTGAGAAAAGGATAAAGTCATCTAGAAATGCATACAGGGTTTTTAAGAGTCTTATTGGAAAAAAAAAAAAAAGTCCATCCCTTTGCCCATTCCTGCAAAAGCTTCAATGAAAATTACCATGGAGAAAGTTTCTATCTTGATTCATATCTGTCTCTTTCCATGAGAATGTAGAACAACAGGATAGAGGGATAGAGAATGGCATCTTTGAGATATCATTAAAGGTTAGGCACTCTTTTTTATTCTTTTTCAAAATGTGATATCTACACCGCCTGCATCACCACTCCCCATGCTGTTTAGAAATGCTTTCTTCAGGCAACACTCAAACTTACTAACGTAAGCCCACAAATATGTCTTAAAATGCTCTGACCCGATTCTTAGGGGCAGCAAATGCTGTTACTATAGTGTCTGCTCTACAAGTTTACTTGGAAAAATAATTCCAGATTATGGTAGAACACAGAAAAATGGAATAACATAGGGGGTAAAATAGAGAATAGTAGTAAGACTTTGGCCAGTGAAATGTGAGAAGAGATACGTGTCATTTCAGCTGGAGTTTTTTAAAGTCCTAGAATAATTTCTCACATTTTATCTCCTCTGTCAAGGTGATATTGGGAGCAAATGTTAAGGTACAGCTACTATTAGCCTGGATCCCTGAATAACTGTGATGAGCTACATGAGCTGCCAATATGATAAACTCATAGCATGAGAAAGGAATAAAATTTTGTAATACTAAGCCATAAGATTTTAAGATTGTTAACTACTACAGCATACCATAAGACAAACAATGGCCAGTTACTCGTTCTATTAACTCTGTTGCTCTAACAGTAGCATTGAGATATGTTTTCAACTGCCAAACACTCCATCTTTTCTTTTAGCCTGTGTTCATATATCTGCAGGGACCAGTTAGTGCTTTTCATGTGTTACCTTTGAGCATTTTTCTTCTATTCCGCTTTCTTTTCCCCAGTCTTATGTTTGTTTTAATTCTCCTCTTCTCTGGCTTATCTCTTCAAATATATTTCCAAATTACCCAGCATGTGAATTACAAATGCCTCTACAGTGTGGATGTTGTTAATAAATTTTTGCTTTTTTTAAAAAATCACATGGGAGAGTTAAAATTGGCATTTAGAATGGAGCACCTGTTATCTGAATTCAGTTTGCTATTGAATTTCTACCTGTAGTGATTTTTTTGGAGAATGTTTGTCCTCTTGGTCTTACATGTTTATTTATCATTGTTTGAAATTGAATACATTTTTCATAGTCTGTTGTCCTTGGTGATCTGTTAATATATTTTGAATATTACAGGTGTATTTTATTTTGTGAACATCGACAGATTGTTCTTGCTTCCTCACATTTTCTAACTTTTCAATATTTCTCCTTTTAAACCCAAAGCTTTTGGACAGATTGATGTATACACGCTTTATTCTCAATTTGAATATTTACTAATGCACATTTGCTGTAGCCATGCACATCTGTGCAAGGCTTTTTGATCTCAGTACTTGGTCTTCTTACATGGAAACAAGTAGTTTGTTATAAATATTCTAATGTTATTTGTAATGTTCTCTTTCCTGAGAATGAGCAAAATATAACCTTCAGAATAAACTGAGTTTAGTTTTTTTTTTCTTGTAATATATGCATATACTTAGCTTTAAAGAACCACTGCTTTCCATTTTTGTCTCCCACCATATGTGCCATAATTAGTAATAAGAAACAGCTATGAAATAAACAGGGAAATAAAGTAATTCTGGCTGCTTTAGGAAGAAGTTCAGGATTAAAAGCACGGAAGTGGATTGGTAATGAAGTGTAGACCTCCACTCCCACTTCTCAGGAGATAAACAATTTATAAATATGGTCCATTGTGTGTGAATTCTGCTTATAATCACCCTCACTCTAGGGACAAAGAACAATAGCAATCACACATACACAGAGTATAAGTAATACTTCCTGGAAAATAATCTGAACTATAGTACACATATTAACCGTTTTGGTTGAACATATAGAAGAGATTATGCAATAATGTACTTTGTATCTGTCTATATGGAAATGGCAAGCTCTGGCAAGGCGATAAAAATGTTGGGAAAATGCTTATTTGTTGCATGCGTGATCTTTCGTGATCCAATTCAATTACAATAACTACCTAACTGGGGAGAAAGAAAATAAAATAGAGCTCGAGCAACAGTTACTAACCGTTGTAATCAAACAGCCTGGTACTGGCATAAGAACAAGCATATAGATTAATGGAGCAGAGCAGAGCCAGATATAAACCCACGCCTTTGTGGTCAATTAATAATTATTTTGTTCTTAAAAATAAAGAACAGTGTTGTAATGGCCAGAAGGAAAGGGTTGGGGGTCAGGGCTGTGTGGGGGTGGGCAAAGGAGAGAAAATGGGAACATCTGTAATAGTACAAAAAATAAAGTAAAAACAAGAAAAAAACACAAAACAAGAACAGAATTATATTTCAAACATTGCCACCAATGTTCTAATCAAGGGAAAATACCTTAATCATTGTGTGACTTTGTGTGTCTTAAAATTTCTGGTATTACAGTCAGTAATTTATGAGAATTAATTCATGACACTGCTTGAATCCTGTGAATCTCTCAGTTACCTACTGTAAATGCATCCCTCACCAGTTTGGCTCTGTGGACTGAAGGGTCCCAGGTTCAATTCTGATCAAGGGCATCTACCTTCCTGGTGGGAGATAACCAATCCATGTGTCCTTCTCACATCCATTTTTCCTTCTCTCTCTGTCTCTCCCCCTGCCTTCCACTCTCTCTAAAAATCAATAGGAAAAAAATATCCTTAGGTGAGGATTAACAAAAA
This sequence comes from Myotis davidii, assembly GCF_000327345.1. Taxonomy (NCBI): domain Eukaryota; kingdom Metazoa; phylum Chordata; class Mammalia; order Chiroptera; family Vespertilionidae; genus Myotis; species Myotis davidii. The sequence goes on from NW_006291015.1 coordinate 2,468,127, forward strand.
ATATAAACAAACAAACAAACAAACAAGCAACAAACTGGCATAATAAAAAAAAGAAAGAAAGAGATATGCTCTATCCTCCAGCCTCTGCAATTTGGTGCCCCCTCCTCCTTGGGAAGTACACAGTGCAACTCTGTCTAGTTTGAACCAAGAAGACATGGACTGAAGTTTGACTCCTCCATGTACTTGTCCTGGCAACTTTTCTGAGTTCTGATTTGCTCATCTGTATTATTTCCAAGCTATGTATTACACACCTCACCAGGGTATTCTGAGTACTGAATATGATGTTGTGTGAGAGAATATCAACCACATCAGAACCATCGATAAATGTCAATTTCCTTCTGGAATTTTTATGGTTTTATTTCAATAGTCTGTTTCCCTTACCTCTCAAAGAATCTACATATTTCCTGCTATATATTTTTCAATTATTCAGAGATCTTTCTTCTCACTTTGAGAGATGTTTGATGATCTGTCTAGGTAATTTTCTCTACTCTGATCATTATCAGGATGGTATTCAACCCATCCTTCCATCTCTTACTCGTCCTGTATTGCAAATATACAAAAAGAAATTGCAATATTGTAAGCATTACTCTTGTGCCCCCACAAAATATCTTACCATTTTTATATTTGTTTCAAATGTATCTTTTAACAGAAAATCATATAATTTTTTTAGATTCTACATATACAAAAGATCATATGGTACTAGTTTTTCTCTGTCTGACCTGATTTCACTTAGCATAATGTCCCTGAGGCACATCCATGTTGTTGTAAATGGCAATATTTTATTCTTTTATGTGGCTGGATAACCCATCACAATTTTTTTTTATCCATTCATCCATCAATGGACACTTAAATTCCTTTTCCATATTTTGGCTATTATAAATAACACTTCAATGAACAAGGGAGGTGCATATGTCTCATTGAATTAGTATTTTTGTTTCCTCCAGATAAATAATTAGATGTAGAATTGAAATCATAAGATAGTTCTATGTTTTAAAATGCTTTGAGGAACCTCCAACAGTGTACATTGGTTTCCTTTTCTCCACATCTTCACCAACAATTATTTTTTTAAATATATATTTTATTAATTTTTTACCAAGGTACATGCCCTTGGCCGGAATCTAACCTGGGACCCTTCAGTCCACAGGCCAATGCTCTCTCCAATGAGCCAAACTGGTTAGGGCACCAATTCTTTTTTGTCTTTTTTTTTTTTTTATCATAGCCATACTAACAAGTGTGAGGTATTATCTCATTGTGGTTTTGATTTGAATTTTGCTGAATATTAATGATGTTGAGCATCATTCCATGTAATTGCTGACCTTATATATATATTTTCTTTGGAAAAATATATATTCAGATCTTCTGAATTGTATAAGATTACTTATATGTTTTAGATACTAACCTTTTACCAGGTACATGATTTACATATATTTTCTCTCAATCTGATGATTGCCTTTTCATTTTATTGATGGTTTTCTTTGCTGTACTAAAGCTTTCCCACTTATTTATTTTTGCTTTTCTTGCTTTTGCTTTTGGAATGAGATTCAAAAAAATCATCACTAAGTCCTATATCAAGAGGCATATTGCCCATCTCTTCTTCTAGTAGTTTATGCTTTCAGGTCTTAGGTCCAAGTGTTTAATTTGTTGAGAGTTAATCTTTGATTGTGGTATAAGATAGTGGTTGAGTTTGTTTGTTTGTTTGTTTGTTTATTTATTTATTTTGCATGTGGCTGCCAGGTTTTCCCACACCATTTATTGAAGTGACACCATTGTATATTGTTGGCCCCTTTATCTCAAATTAATTGATAACATATGCAGGTGCCAGGGCTGACCAGCAGACCCTGAGCGACCGATGCACAGATGACTCCAACACAGGTTTCTGTGAGAGAGAGGCTAAGGGGCTGTTTGACTTTAGAAGCAAAAGCAGTCCTGTTGGCCTGTGTCACTGGCTTTCTAGTGTAACAATAGCTTGAACTCAAATTAACCTCTAGATATAATCAGCAGGAGCAGCATCCTTGAGAAAGTAGATGCTTCTAGAAGGTCAGGTCTTTAAAGACTAAGCATAGAGATTCTAGCAAAACACCCCAGGGGAAGTTTATAGATTCATTTACTACATTTCTAATTTAGTGTAAATCATAAGACTATTTTAGTTTATAATAAATAATGAAAAAAATAATTTCCCTTCTCTGTAGAAAATACAGCAGTCTCCATTAAAATATTATTGGTAGTGATATGCTGCTCAGTGATATTATGACTTATTTTCAATATAACATTTTCTTTAAGAATTATTCCAAAACTTTATTTTGTTTCACATAAGTTCACACTGTCATAGAGCAGCTCTCTAAGAATTCCAAGAGTACATACTATGGCGTATCCACAAAATTATAGCAATTGAGTCTGAAATTGACCAACCATCGTTTCCATATATTTAAATAAACTTCTGAGTAAAATACTGACATTTTCATAGTTTATTTAAATCTTTTGGCTCATAAATTATAAAATTTACTACATCACCACAATTTCACATGCAGCCATTTTATATTTGTTCTGAGCTCCCATATTTGCTGAATAACAGGAAAATTATATATCGTGATAATTAATGATTAATCTTAATTGGATCATTACTGTGACACTAACAATATGTACCTGCCTGGTAAAATTGAGGTGCTTGTTTCATATATGTATAGGAGTTACTGAAGAGCTTCTTAGGGGAAAAAAAGAAACTTAATTATAAAGAGGAAAAAAAAACTGAGCACATATAATTTGCTCCAGTAACAATGTCCCAGACTGCACAGAGAACAAAAGTCTTCACATAAAGTGTTGTCTATCCTTCAGAAATGATCACAGCCTACCTCCATAGGAATATCAAGAGATCTTAGAGGGGAAAAAAAAGCATACATTAAATCAGAAATAACCATTTTATGTCCATTAAAAACTGTTAGAGTTACAAAACAATTCAATAAGTTTTCAGGATACAAAATCAATATGCAAAAATCTGATGTGTTTCTATACACTAATAATTAACTATCAGAAAAATAAAATTAAAGAAACAACTTCACTTACTAATTCATCAAAAAGAATCAAATATCTTAAGAATAAATTTAACCAAGAGGGTGACAGACCTGCTGTCTGAAAACATTGATGAAGTAAATTGAAGACAATTAAATGGAAAGATATCCCATGCTTATGGATTATAAGAATCAATATTGTTAAAATGTCCACACTACCAAAAGCAATCTACAGATTCAATGTAATCCCTGTAAAAATTTCAATGGCAATTTTCAAAGAAATAAATAAAATAACGGTAAAATTTGTATGGAACCACACACACAAAAACCAAATAGCTAAAGCAATCTTGAGAAAGAAGAACAAAGCAGGAGGCCTCATGGCCCCTGATGTCAGATTGTATTATCAAACTGTAGTCATTCAAACAGTTGAACTGTGGTTATTATGATTGAAATTTTAGTTGCATTTAAATTTTTAATAAACTTATATTTTAGAAAATTTTAGATTTTCAGAAAAAATTGCAAAGATTATCCTTAGCTCTCAAATACCTCACACCAGTTTTCCTTGTATTAGCATGTACTTTTGTTATATTATTAAGGTTCATTTGTTACAATGAATGAACATTGATGCATTATTATTAAGTAAAGCTCACAATTTATTCAGATGTATTTATTGTGTACCTAATGTCCTTTTCTAGGCCCATGATTCTACAGAGTACCACCACCTATATAATAAAAGGCTAATATGCATATCTACCAAACGTGGAACAACCGGCCACTATGACACACACTGACCAGCAGGGAAGATGCTCAACACAGGAGCTGCCCCCTGGTGGTCAGTGTGCTCCCACAGGGGAGCCCCACTCATCCAGAAACCCCGCACACAGCTGGCAAGTGCGGCAGCAGTGGTGGAAACCTCTCCCACCTCCGTGGCAGTTGGACATCCCTCAAGGGCTCCTGGACTTCGAGAGGGTTCAGGCCGGGGTGAGTGCACGAATTCCATGCACCAGGCCTCTAGTAGTATCATAATGCTCTTTTAGTTTCTAGTTGACTGTGTCAATTTCTCAGAACTTCTGTGTTTTTGATAGCCTGGACAGTTTGCAGAATACTGGTCAGATATTTTTGTTGAATCTCTTCGAATTAGAATAGGTCTGATGTTTTACTCATGATTTGACTGGTGCTATGAGTTTTGAGAAGAAAGTGCCATTCTCATCACATCATATCAAAGGTACATGCATCAATATAACTTATTACTGTTCATATTAAATGCAGTCACCTGACTGAGGTAGTCATATTTCTATAAAGTTATTCTTTTTCTCCCTGTTTCTATACTGCCCTCTTTGGAAGGTTGTCATTATGTGCAGCCCTTACTTAGCGAGTACAGGTCTACACTCCAACTCCTTGAAGGGGAATTATCTATACCAATTTTTTTGAATTTTTCTGCAAGGTAAATTTATCTGTTATTTATAATTCAGTCATTTTTTAATTCAATCTAATTTATATTTTAATGGACTTATAGACATTTATTTTATATTTGGGACTATAATCCAATAATATGTAATTTATCTCAGTGCTTTTTTTTTTTTAATTTGGACATTGGGAGCTCTTCAATTAATCTCTGTGAGTCTCCTTGATATAGTCTTTTTTTTTTTTTTTAATACTTTTTTGCTCCTGGCACCACATAATGTTCATGGCTCATCTTTTATATTTCTTGCCCATGTCCTAGAGTCAGCTCTTTGTCAAAGGAGCCTTGGTTTCTTTCCATTGGCTAATGGCTTTAGCATTTAAATTAGCTAAACATTTAAAATTCTTTAGCCCGGGGAATGGGGTAGTGTTGAAGGTCTCAGGTTCCCTATAAAAGAGAAATTCATTAATTTCCTTTGCATTTCATAATTGAACTTTATTTGATACCTCAGCTTTGTAAAAAGATGAAAAGATATAAAACTTTGGTTCATTATAAGAGGATATTTTCTTCTTCTTGGTCAGAGACAGGCCATGCATCAGCCTGTAATGTTTTGATATTTGGTTCTCAAATCCAGCCTCAAATAACCTTTTTGTTTTTCAGGTTGTACTGTATATTAGAATAAGTTATTTGTCTTGTTATATACTTATTAAACATTTATACCCTTGTGTGATTTTAGGAAGAAAAATATAGGTATGTTTGTTTTTCATAAGTAACCTGCCTTTTTAAATGTGATTTATGAGAATTTGTAAAGCCAGAAAAATCATAAAATGGGAACTACATATTTCAGTAACATATTATGCCTTCTCTATGAAGTAGGGTCACTGCATCAGTCCAGAAAGAAAGCATAAATCTCAACTTCAGTGACATTTGCAAAGCGGAAGATGAATGTAATAAAGGCAGGAGGGCCAAAGTTGGGGTTTCTACCTAACTTCCCTGAAGCACTAAGAGCTCTACAATATTAACACCTTCTCTTTCTTTTCTACCTCTTTTCTCTGACAGAATTCTATCACTTTCCATCTTTGCCTTAAATGATAAACTGCTGTTTGGTGGA
>NW_006291015.1:2473705-2474148 GCF_000327345.1 Myotis davidii
TGGGAGAGGATAAATTATGTCCATGCTAGCTACATGTTTGGTGCTTTTAAAATCATGAGTCTTTTAAAATAAACAAAACCTTTTATTTTATCATGGCAAATAAATTTAAAAGACAATATACTTAGAGAAGTAATATGGTGAACTCTTATCATGAACATATGTAAATAGAGCATTTCAAGTCTTTTCTACCAAGAGGATTTTGATAGGTAGCTAGGTGAGAACTGCTAAAACAAACTTTTAATTTCCATTTTTGCCTGGGGATCAGCAAGATCAGGTTTTTACTTTTAAGGCTGAAGTATTTCGAGGATTTCAACATGAAAGATGGAAAATTGCAGCAAGCATCAAAGTTTTATTTAAAAGTGAATGTAAGCCTGGCCCATGTGGCTTCACAGTTGAGCATCGACATATGTACCAGGAGGTCACGGTTTGATTTCTGATCAGGG
>NW_006291015.1:2474193-2490264 GCF_000327345.1 Myotis davidii
TCTGCAGGATGCCAGCCAGGGCCTCCTGCCACCACTGGCCCGGGTGGGGCTGGTCATGGGGAGGGGCTGAGGGCTGTTGGCTGGCTGGCTCCGCCCCCTAGTTGAACTCCCGGTAGAACTCCTGGTTGATGGGACAATTTGCATATTAGGCTTTTATTATATAGGATATCTATAAAAGCGAAGGCATATATATAAGCTAGATGCCCAATGAATGAAATTCTTGCATTGGGGGGAGGGTCCCTCAGTCCAGCCTATGCCCTCTTGCAAACCAGGACCCCTTGGGGTATGTCCAATTGCCAGTTTAGGTCTTTTCCCACAGTGGGATCAGGCCTAAACTGGCAGTTGGACATCCCTCTTGCAATCTGGGACCACTGGCTCTTAACCACACACCTGCCTGATCACCCCTAACCACCTCTGCCTCAGCCCTGCCACTGCGGCTTCATCTAGAAGGACATCTGGAATGATGTCCAGAAGGTCATTTGGCTCTTCAGTCTAATTAGCATATTACTCTTTTATTATTATAGATAAATAAAACTAAAGGTACATCTGAGAGACACTCCGGCCAGCAGCTCAAGGAAGGTTTGAGTGCCCCAAATGGGTCTAGCTCCTGGTTTTTAATCTTTATTCTTCCCCCGGCATACGCATTCTGCCTTAATCCTTTTGTACTATTGGTCCTTTAGCTGGTGGGCTTCCTAGAAGTCTGTTGGCCTGCTTAACCAGTGTGCTTGTAATATTTGCCCTTTTAGTGCTATGAATTGCTTTAACTATATTTCTTCCTCCCTATTTTTGTCTAACTGATATGATTGTTTTTACACCCTCCCTTCTGTTTTATTCAAGCTTAATCAGTACATTCTTTCCTTGCCTTGCTCATATCTATCTAACATACTCTAATAGAACCATCCTAAAGGCTATTAGGAACGTGATTCAAACAGTTATTTACTTACCCGTTAGTGAAAATCTTAGATTTTCTGAATTGCCAAAACAATCTCTGTCATAGGAAAGCTCAATGTTGGCTCATAACATTGGTCCAATTAAGTTAAGTGCTCCCCAGCAACTGTATTTTTGTCAATGCATATGTCCCTAGAGTGTAGTTGGGAGCATACAATAATTCAAGAATGATTGCCTCAAAGGTTTTATTGGACTCACTCAGTTAACTCAGATAAAATAGAGAAAAAGAAAACCTTATTGCTCACTTGCTGACTGTGTTTGTGTTCTGCTTACACATATGTTAGGCTGTTAATGGAGAGAAATCTAGATAAAATGGACCTAATAATATGTCTACTTATCAAAGTTCCACAATTTATTTGTTTTCAGGAGAAAAATCTGATGCCACCATAGTGCTCTTCTAAATACTTAAAATAACTGTAGTCAGTTTCTCTATGTAAGAAACAACCTGAGGGGAGGGAGGATAGGTGAGCTTATTTAAACTCATTATGTAAACAGAAAAAAGATGGAAGGATGATTTTTTAATGCATTTATATAATTTGTTACTTAGATGGTTTAGCAACTTTCTGGAAGGATTCCAATGAATACAATAGACATATTGTTAACTTTCTGAATTTATCCTTGCTCTTGGGAAATAAAAAGGAATAAAAACATGACTTCATTTTATTAAAAATACAAATTGTAATACAATGAGTAAATAATATGATTCACTCAGTCTCTATATGTGTTTTGATTGGAGCATTTAATTCATCTTCATTTAAACTAATTATTGATAGATATGCATTTTATTTTATCTTTATATTTTTCTTGAAGAAGACCCTTTAACAATTCTACTCTTGGTTTGGTGGTGATGAATTCCTTTAAGTTTTTCTTGTCTGGGAAGCTCTTTATCTGTCTTACACTTCTAAATGATAGCTTTTCAAGTAGAGTAATCTTGATTGTAAGTCATTGCTTTTCATCACTTTGACTATTTCTTGAAAATCTCTTATGGAGTGCAAAATTTCTATTGAGAAATCAGCTGATAGTTTTATGGGAGCTCTCTTATATATAAATAACTGATATCCCCTTATTGCTTTTAAGTTTCTCTTATTGTCTTTAACCATTGCCATTTTAATTATGATTTGCTTTGTAGTGGGCCTTTTGGGTTTCATTTTGTTTGAGACTGTCTGCACTTCCTGGACTTTTATGTTTATTTCCTTCACCGGGTTAGGGAAGTTTTTGTCATTATCTTTTCTTGTAGGTTTTAGTGCCTTGCTCTCTCTCCTCCTTCTGGCACCTCCATGATGCAAATGTTGATATGCTTAAAATTGTCCTAGAGGCAACTTATACTATATTCATTTTTTAGAATGTTTTTTATTTTTTTCCGTTCTGATTTGAATGGATAAAAAAACAAGAGCCTTATGTCACTGTCTACAAGAGAGTCATTTCAGATCAAAAGACATACACAGACGGAAAATAAAGGATGGGAAATGATACTGCATGAAAATAGAAACAGACAAAAAAAAAGATGAAATAACAATACTTCTATCAGACAAAAAAGACTTTAAAACAAAGGCTATATAACAAGAAACAAAGATGGATTCAGCTATTCCACTTTTGGATATTTACCCAAAGATTCCAAAAACACTAAGTTGAAAAGACATACATCCATATGTTTATTGCAGCATTTTTTTTATAATAGCCAAGATATGGAAGCACCCTAAGTGCCCATCAATAGATTAATTAATAAATAAATTGAACATATAAAGAATAGAATGTGACTTAGCTATAAAAAAGATGAAATATTGCCATTTGCAACAACATGGACGGACCTAGAGAGCATTGTTCTGAGTGAAATAAGTCAGACAAAGGAAGACAAATGTCAGATGATTTCACTTAAATTTGGAATCTAAAAAACAAAATAAATGAATAAGAATAATAGAAACAGACTCACAGATACAGAGAACATTTTGATGGTTGCCAGATGGGAGAAGTCTTGGGGGGATGGATGAAAACAGTAAAGGGTTTAAGAAGTACAAATTGGTAGTTACAGAATAGTCATAGGATATCAAGTACAGCATAGGGAATATAGTCAATAATATTGTAATAATTTTCCAACTAGTGTGGCTCAATTAGTTAAGCACCATCCTCTGCACTAGGAGGTCATTGGTTTGATTCCAGGTCAGGTCACATGCCTGGGTTTCAGGCTCAATTCCCAGTAGGGGGCATGTAAGATGCAGTCAATCAATGTTTGTCTCTCATTGATGTTTCTGTCTCTCTCTCTCCCTCTCCATTCCTGTCTCTGAAATCAATTATAAACATATTTAAATAATGATAACAATAATATTGTAAATACTAGGTATGATGTCAGATGGGTACTAGATTTATCAGATGATCACTTAGTAAGTTAATCATTGGGTTCCATACCTGAAACTAACAAAATATTGTATGTCAACTCTTTTTAAAAAATAAAAAGAATTATAAAAATGAGTAAATAATATGATTCACTGTTCATTAGGAAGGAGTTGCTGTTTCCACAATATTTCTCTTTGTTTCTCTTTATCCTGTCCCCCTATGTGTTGTTTCCGCTGCCTAAACATCCACCTGTACTCATTATTATCAACTCTTGCCTGGTCGACAGCAATAGCACCTTTCATTCAGGCCCCAGCCTATCCCAAGCTGGCTATACTCCACACTGTCAACAAAACCCTTTCCTCAAACCAATAAGCTTATCAACAAGCATATATAACCTGATACTGGCATCCTTCACTTTGGCAAACAACACATGAAAGGTAAACATCAAAATTTAGTGTTAACTCATTTTTTGTCCTTCTGGATTTTATTTAAAATGCCTCAACTCATTACACAGGCCTTGGTTATTCTGACACCAGCCTCACTTTCCAGCCTGTCCTCTTTTCTGCATCACCTCTCACTTGCTTTATTAGTTATGATTCTCCAGAGAAATAAAATCAGTAGGATGTGTGTATGCACAAATACATATACACAGATACCTGTCTATCTAGATATAACTAATCTATGTGTCTAGCTACACAGTTGACACTTGAACAATATGCTTTTGAACTGAATAGATCCACTTATACATGTATTTATTTAAATAAATACATTAAATGTATTTTCTCTTTATCATGATTCTCATAATAAAACATTTTATTTTAATCAGCTCACTAGATTATAAGCATACAGTAATATCATACATGTATATAACATTAAAAATATTTTAATAGCTTGTGTGTATTATTGGTAAGTATTCCAGTCAACAATAGTAGGATATTAGTAGTTAGTTTTGGGGGAAATCAAAAGTTATATGCAGATTTTCAACTATTCTAGGGGTTTGGAACCCCTAACCTTGTGTTGTTCAAGGATCAACCATGTGTGTGTGTGTGTGTGTGTGTGTGTGTGTGTGTGTGGAGAGAGAGAGAGAGAGAGAGAGAGAGAGAGAGAGAGAGAGAGAGAGGGAGAGATTGATTTAAAGATATTTATTATTATAAGGAATTGGCTCACATGATTATGTGATTATGGCTGACAGCCAAATGTGTATTAACAGTCTGAATCTGAATGTTTCCAAGCCAGGAGAGGTGATGATGCAAACAATTCTGAAAACCAGCAGGATAAACACACAAGTACATAGAATAATGTTGCAAAATGCGTTAGTAGGAGTTCAAAGCCCAGAATAGAGCAATTCCTCTGCTCAAGTAATCAGGTAAAAGATGTTCCCTCTTACTCAGCCTTTTTGTTCTATTCAGGTCTTCAGTTTGATTGGATGAAGCCCCTCCACATTAGAGAGCCAATCTGCTGGACCAATCTACTGATTCAAATATTAATCTTTTCAAGAAACACCCTCATAGACAAACCCAACATAATGTTAGACCAAATGCCTGGGTACCCTGTGGTCCAATCAAATTGACACATAAAATTAGCCATCACACTTTCTCTCAATCTATTTATGAGCCACATCCACATGTTCTCACTTCCTGCTTTTGCAACATTATTCTATGTACTGCTATGAATTTGGAAAAGCTTATCCCTTTCAATTGAATGACTTTCCTTTTTCTCTATGACTACTATTATCCTGAAAACCCATTTCAGTCATGTCATAGTGAGATCCATGACCTCACCTAGGTAGTATTAATTTTCTGTCCCTCTGTCTCTCAATAAAACCTTGTTTGTTTCTGTGTTTTAACTCCATGAAATATCATGACTCTCCAGCAAGGTTATTTTTCTGTCTTCCTCACTTGACTGTAAGCAAATTATTATAGCCCAGTGGATCTCAAGCAAGGACATAATCTCCCTGTCTATCATGAGAGGATATTTGTTAATATCTGCAGATATTTTTGGTTGTCATAACTGGAGAAGGGAATACTAATGAAAACTAATGCAATCTGATGTGTAGACACCAGGGTTTGGATTACCAAAATATGGTGCACAATATAGCTCTCTACATCAAATAATTACCTAGTCAAGGCCTCCTTAGAACTGTTGATATTTTGGGCAGGATAATTCTTTGATGTAGGGATCTCTCCTATACACTGTAGGAAGATTACCAGCATCTGTGGCCTCTACAGCTGGAGCTGCCAGTAACAGCTCCTCCATCAGTCATGAAAACCAAAACTTTCTCCAGATACTGGAGATGTCTTCTGAGTTGCAAATCTGTCTATGATACTGAGAAATTAAAGAAAAAAATGCTTTGAGAAATCCAAACTTGTAGATACAGAAAATAAAATGGTGGTTATCAGGAGCTGGCAGTAGAGAAAATGTGGAGATGTTGGTCAAAGGGTAAAGACTTCCAGTTGTAAGGTCTGGGGATCTTAATCACAGAATTGTGAGTATAAACAACAATATTGCCCTATGTACTTGAAAGTTCCTAAGAGCACTGATTTTAAATTTTTATAGCATAAAAATGAAATGGTAATAATATGCTGTAATGGAGGTGTTAGCTGACACTATGATGGTAATAATATTGCAGTATATAAGTGTATCAAGTCAACACATTGCACACCTTACAGCTGCACAATGTTATATGTCAACTATATCTTAATAAAGTTGAAAAATGTCTTACTGTGCACATTAACACCTGATTAGGCTAGATGGTGCGAACTTAAGAAAATGAACTCTGGAGTCAGAGAGTCCTGGCCTTGAGTCCTGTGTACATTTAGTTCAAGGAATAATGAGACATATTTATTCTCCTCAAATTCTATGATTTTATCTGTGAATTGATGGTCTGATAATAAATGTTAAATGACTCTCACAGTAGTCAGACAAATGAAATGAGTTACTATGTAGAGTCTGGTAAATAGTCAGTGCTCAATGATAGTAGCCATTTTAATGGGCAAAGATAGTACCACCATACAGGCAAGTGAAGTTACCTTAAAAATACCTTTAGTTATATCATTTCAGAACATCTATAAAACTTAACATTTGCACCAAATATCACAGACATATTCTCTAGATTCTATTTAAATGTTGCATGTTTAACTTTTGTCTCTAATACAGTGATTACCCTTTTGCTTTTTCCCACAATGTAGGCCATGATAGATATAGGTTGAATTGAAACTAACAAGAGAGGATATTGCTACTTATAAAACTGAGTGTAGCTGCTATACCTCCAATAATTCTTAGTGGTCTGTCTCGCCCTATTAGTTATGAGTAATTTTCTTTTTATCAATATTAAGTGCATACAGAAGTAGCACATAAAATACTAATTTACATTGCTGTAGCTTACTGCTGCCATGATGTAATGCAATGACAGATGATATTTGGGACATAGATGTCTGTAGGAGGTCCAGAATTTATGGAGAATGATTCAAATTGTACAGAGCACAATCACAGGATTAAGTAAAGCAATTGTCACTCGCACTGCGTGGTTATAACAAGAGTCAGAATGTGCCAGATGCACAGCTTCTCTGCAGCTGTTGTCATTTGAATCTTTTGTAAAACATCCATTTTCTCTCCCAACTGTGTGGGATTTATAACGGCTGAGAGTTGATCAGAATACTTCTGTGTAGAGATTACTTATATAATAGCTTTTAGATGTAAGCCATGCATAAGAAAACATAATCCGGAAGTAATTCCACACATACTGGTTAAGCTAGCACAGATGCCTATGTAGGGATTTAGTTGGATGTAACTTTAAATTGTTGATAAGGTCAGGTTCTGAGCATCACCAACTAGAGCTAGAAACTTATGAATTGCTGAAATGCCACCTTTAGGATATCATATGTTTTAAATGCAGTCTTTCTGAAGGTTGTTGCCATTCTGGTCCTGGTGGCGAAGTCTGAGATGAGAAAGTTAACAACCTCCCCTTCCCTACATACCCCTCCCCTCACTCCACCCCCCACAATCACCCCCTTACCCCCGCTCAGAGAACTAGTCACCTGAGCTCATACTCTAGAGAAGCATCTCACTGGTCTTCAGACACTCAGCTGCAGTTCCTATCTCCCCCCTCATCATCCCCTCCACTAGCAGCTAGGAAAGGACTTAAGTTGATTTCTAAAGATACTTAGAGTCTTTTAATTGGTATCTTTCTGCATGTTCTTACATACTTTTAGACTCTCAGTTTCCTTTATTAATAACCTTCTATGGATAGATTTTTGGAAAACTGTCTCTTGATTCTTATTGAATAGCTCAATTTATGAACATGAAGTAATTGTTTTGTCTCTGTGTTCCAGTAGACTTGGGACTAAAGTTATATTATGCCCACAGGTTCATAGAGCAACTCTAGTAATGCAGTCAGATATCTATAAGGAAAAGCTACAAAATAGTTGTATCTAATTAGCTCTTCCTTCTTGGCTGAGGTAGCATGTGAACGTGAGGGTGTTGGTAGGGGAATATCTTCTATTCTGCCAGCATCTATGAAATAAGATAATAGGGGGAATGTTATCTCATATTTCCTATAATATTAACAACCTTCTTTATAATCTTTTCTGGCCATGAAGTAATCCTATATAATAAAAGGGTGATATGCAAATTGACCCTAACAGCAGAATGACTGGTCACTATGACACACACTGACCACCAGGGGGCTGACATTCAATGCAGGAACTGCCCCCGGTGGTCAATGTGCTACCGCAGGGGGAGCTCTGCTCAGCCACAAACCAGGTTGACAGCTGCCAGCACAGCAGTAGTGGGATCCTCTCCCACTTCCTCAGCAGTGCTAAGGATGTCCAACTGCAGCTTAGGCCTGCTCCCCGCTGGCAGGTGGACATCACCCAAGGGCTCCCAGGCTTCCAGAGGGATGTCTGACTACCAGCTTAGGCCCTATCCCCTGGGGAGTGGGCCTAAGCCAGCAAGTGCACATCCCCCAAGGGGTCCCAGACTGCAAGAGGGCACAGGCTGGGCTGAGGGACCCCCCTGAGTGCACAAATTTTTGTGCACCGGGCCTCTAGTAATTAAATAATGAAATAAGGTAAAAATATCAGATCCTTCACAGTCTTTTATAAGGAACCCCTCCATAAATAAATAAATATGTCTAATCTAACAAATATAAGTGAACAGAAGTCCCAGAGATTGTGTTGACACCACGCCCACAGAAACAGATTTAATAAAAGGCAATCTAGTATAAAGATATGCTATTTTAGAGCTTTGACAATCAGGGTCAGGTTCTGTAGTTTATTGAAATCTTTCCACGTGGATGTGAATCATCACAGACTTTATTAACAAATGACATATGAAGTTGTTTTCACATATATCAATAATGCTTATGTAGACATACTCAGCTTGAGGTGAAAGGTTCTTGTTTGACTTGTTGAACTCTAGAGACTCATCCTCCTTCCTGGAAGGATATGAAATAATCCTGAGTAGAGGCTCAGTGACATGAATTTAGACATTGCTTTGTGCACATTTTTTACAAATATTTGGCCATTATACAGTGCATACAATAGTGACATTAGATTTTACCTATATTACTCTTCTCTACTAGAATTTGAAGCTTTTGTGGGTGGAATAATTAAAACAACTATGGATTTTTTTTTTTAGTAGATACAAAAAAATCTTATTAGTACAGGTTATTTTCTTTAAACATGTATTAGCTTTTCTTTAAAATCAGAAAAAAACATAGATAACAGCAGAATATTTTAACTTTTGTCTGTTGTTGGTCAGAAGGTTAAGCTGAGGTTTCTCACAGATGATTTTGAATTAATATTTAATCATTCTGGTTTCCTCACATTTTGGAAACGACAGAGATCTTAGAGGAAAGCTGAATCGCAACATCTGAACTATTTGAACAATTTAGGTCAGAGGTACAATCCTAAAGCAACCCCAGGCAGTGTATTCATACACATTGTGCATAATGGAATGAAGCTATGTTAAAATAAATTTAAAGTCATGTCCAGCTATTGCATTCTATAAGGAGTACAAGCCTTAGTTACCAATTATATCATTGTTTTAATGAAGAATCACAATGCATTTACAGCTGTTTTAGGAACAAGTACAGCAAAGGCTGATAGAAAAATAAATTTAATATATTTGGTAATATTTATGTTTGAGCTGTGCATGATAGAAAACTTATAAATTAATATACAGATGAGACTTGAATGATGATCAAGCATATGCCTTGAGGAGAGACACAGAAAAGGCATCCCAGACATTCATGTAGGCATAAGGTTATGAAAGTCAGGTATGTCAGGGAATTACAATTTTTTTAGAGCTATTCAAACATAAAGTTTGAATTTGAAAAGAGCCAAGAAAGATTTTAACATATGGGCAGAGGTCATGCCATGAACATTCAATGAAAAAAAGAGTAATTCTTATTGTGTCAGCAGTGTATAGCCATTGAAGATTGTGAGGAGGTTAGAGACATAATTATATTTCTCACTTTCAATCCTTGCTAGCAAAAGTTAATGTAAGGACTAAAGGAAGGGAGGGGGAGAAGTAGAAAGGAGCCAGAGTCCTCTAATGAAGAAACTGATTCCAGTCCAGTGTAATTTGAAAATGAGCCCAGGTTAAAATCATCCCCAATAGTCAGCCTCTTAGTCTCTTGCTATAGCAAGAACTTGGATATCATCTCATAGCCTGTGGTCAGTCCAGGGTGCTATTTTCTACTAAAACTTCATATTTAGTTTATATAGATAACATATGTATTGTCTATTTTCCCTCTTTTTCTTAAGCTTCATAGGTACTATAATTTCAGATCAAAAGTAGAAGAGTTTATATAAATGAATCATTTAGCATGGTTTTGAGGAGTTTGTAGAGACAAAAGGGCTTACCAAAAATATTTTAACCAGAATTGAGTCTTTCCTCTGTGTACACTTTATTAAATCACTTGCCCCCAAAATTCTGTGATCGATAACATCTATGACAGGCTTTCATTTTGTATCAAAATGTTAACTAATGCCAACTCTTTAAATAATATATAAAGATTTTTTTTTAAATATGCAACTTTTGGTGATGTCATGCTCATATGTAAATATTCCTTAAAAGTTCTGGTTTAGTCATCATAACCCAGAAGCAGATCATGTTGTAAATTGAATTTCAACTACTTTAGTGAGAAGTATCAATAAAGCATCAATTGCTAATCTTGTATCCTATCTCTATTTGCATCTTGATTTGATAACTTAAAGGACATATTAGATTAAGTTATTTAAATCTGTGTTTTCCAAACATAGCTAGTTATAAGGCACTATGGGTAAGTATGCAATCCCAGGGTGCAACTCAGACTGAATCAGTAACCCCTGGGAGATAGTCTCAAAGCTGAATTATAAGTATGATCCACATGATTCTTAAGATGAGAGATTTTTGGAAAGCAGTTGCATTGTTTCATTTATTATTTGCAAACTGCACAATGAAACACTTTAAAGAAACTAATAAATAACAATGTTATATTCTTTACTATGATTTAAAAGGAGGTAAACAATGGAGGGGGGGAAGAATGGCTATAAAAGGAAAGAGTACAATATGTGTGTGGTTTACATGAGGTAAAGGGAACAAAGATAAAATGGCTAAAGGCAGGTTGGACAATTACCTGTCTCCAGATTTCCAAGTGAAAAACAAATACAGTTGTTTTTCTGAATGAAATGGTAAATGACAGCAATAAATATCACTGAGCCAAGAAGCAGTTGCTAAAGGCATCTTTTATTCCCTCTACTTAGATGACATAATCCTCAAAAGACCTACAGACAATTGTTTAGCCTACTCAATATTTTTGTCTTCAAGGTCATATTTTTTCTGGTGTTTAGTATTATGGTTTACAGGACAGAATCAGAAGCCTTTCTAAAGTTAAGATAGATTATGTCTGTCTACTGTACTTCGTGGATCTCTCCTGTCACTCTGTCTTAGGGAAAAGAGAGATTATTTTGACAGTATTTTTTTTTTCTTAAGTTATGACTGAATGTGCACATTAACAGGTTTCATACAATTTGTGGTGAATAATTTACTGTGTATTTCTAAACAGAAAGGAGCTGATAAACTTATAGATTTATGCACTACAAACTATATTTTTTATATTCTTTTTTTAGCTTTTGATCTTATAGATAGTGATTTGAAATAATCATTTTCTACATTGTTGTTTTTTTTTTCTTTTTTGTAAATAAATTTGTTTAACTCTGGAAGCCCATATCTAATTTTTGTCCTATTGTGCAGAATTAAAAAAGGTATTTATTTATTCATTCATTCATTCATTCATTCATTCATTTATGTTAGAATTTATATTCAATATTATTTTGTATTAGTTTCAGTGCACAGTATAGTGATCAGACAACCAAATACTTTACAAAGTGTTCCCCCTAATATTTTCATATGGTGCAATACACAGTTATTACAATACTAGTGGCCCGGTGCATGAAATTTGTGCACAGGAGGGGAGTTCCCTCAGCCCAGCCTGCACCCTCTCCAATCAGGGACCCCTATGGTATTGGGCCTAAACCAGCAGTCTTGCAATCTGGGACCTCTGGCTCCTAACTGCTCACCTGCCTGCCTGCCTGATTACCCATAACCCCTCTTCCTGCCTGCCTGGTTGCCACTAACCTCTCTGCCTGCCTGCCTGACTGCCCCTAACTGCCTCTGCCTACCAGCCTGACCTCATCCCTAACTGCCCTCCCCTGCCAGCCTGATAGCCCCTAACTGCCTCTGCCTCAGCCCCCACCACCATGGCTTTTTCTAGAAGGAATTCAGATGTCTGGAAGATGGCCAGTTGACTCAGTCTAATTAGCATATTACCCTTTTAGTAGTATAAATGGATTATACAGGACTAGAGGCCCAGTGCATGAAATTCATGCAAGGGGAGGGGGGGTCCCTCAGCCCGACCTGCACTCTCTCCAATCCGGGAGCCCTCATGGGAGCCCTCTCCAATCTGGGAGCCCTGACGGCTTAGGCCGCCTCTCCATGGTTCTCTGCTCTCTGTGGGACCTGGTTAGTCTGCGCCCGCTGCCCAGAGGCTCTCCATGGCCCAGAGGGTCTCTGTGGCTGGGGCAGGACACTTGCCTTGTCGCCACAGCAATGATGCAAGCATCCTGCCCCAACTGCTCTGTGCACGTGCACTGCCCAGAGACCTTCAGCAGCTGGGGCAGAACACTTGCCTCATCTCCATGGCAACAAAGCAAGCATTCCATTATATATATATATATATATTACTCATCCATAAAAAAGAATAAAATCTTGACATTTGAGATAGCATGGATGGACCTAGAGCAGTGTTTCTCAACCTTCCTAATGCCGCGACCCTTTAATACAGTTCCTCATGTTGTGGTGACTCCTAATTTCACTGTTACAAATTGAGCATAATTAAAGCATTGTGGTTAATCACAAAAACAATATGTAATTATATATTTGTTTTCCTACGGTCTTAAGCAACCCTTGTGAAAGGGTTGTTCAACCCCCAAAGGAGTTGCGACCCACAGTTTGAGAACCGCAGACCTAAAGGGTATTATGCTAAGTAAACTAAGCCAGTCAGAGAAGGACAAATATTATATGATTTTACTTACATGTGGAATCTAAAGAACAAAATATACAAACAAACAATATAGAAACAGACTAGACACAGAGAAGAGGTTTTAATTTTGTTCATTTTTAAATTAACAGTTATCACAATAAGCAATGCAAAAGCACAAATTTATGACATATCTCTCATTCAAATTACATTTTGGCATGAGAAAAGGAAAAGAATAGAACCTGCATTTGGAAGAATATTACATAATAACAGGTTTAGAGATTGGAAATTGTTTGAGAGATTGGAAATTTTTAATAATTGAATAATTGGTAGAAGTGTGGTGGTAGGGTGTTTCGTGTCTATCACCTATCCAGGAGATAAATGATAAACCAAAACTGACGGTGAGTCAGGATCTTTGAAAAATGCCTGAAGGAGTTTGTAGATGATAATTGATAAAAGTAATATTTAGAGAAAGATAAATGAATGCTTTAAGTTGACAGTAATATTCATGATGAGCCATGAATGGTCTTTCTTTGAAAAATTTATTTATAGATTATGAATGTCATTTTCTTATAAAGGGCAAGTAAAATTACCCTTTCATGTATTGACTATAAATGGTTAATTTATTGTATCAAATCACCTGTATCACCAAATAGGCAGCAGTTCTCAGTGGTAGAGCAAAACACTTGAGAATTTTAAAGCCTTCCTAGTGCTAACTTGAAACACAGACATTACAAGAGGTAGAGATATTATGCCTTTCTATTTGTCCTCAAGGTGATTTGTATTCTGAGTTAAAGTGCTGCCCAGTGTAATGAAAATGCAACCTGTTTTCAGCTAAATTCTATAATTTTTATTTCCTTCTTCAAAATCAAGCGAGTTGCTCAGTTTGATCAGGTCCCTGGGTGTTAATGATGACATTGTAATTAACTGGTTATTCATAGGGAAAAAAGGACCAAAGGGGTGAGCCAGAT
Source organism: Myotis davidii (assembly GCF_000327345.1). Taxonomy (NCBI): domain Eukaryota; kingdom Metazoa; phylum Chordata; class Mammalia; order Chiroptera; family Vespertilionidae; genus Myotis; species Myotis davidii. The sequence continues at coordinate 2,487,967 of NW_006291015.1, forward strand.
ATGAGCATGGCCATTTGGGCAGCTTCACCAGGAATCTGCAGTTTTACTCTTCTGTGGTACTCCCCAGGGAAGTACTGGCCCATACCCCACAGATCACTGAGGAAGGGGTCCAACAGAGGAAAGGTAGATGCATGTGCAGTAAAGTTGGATTGACAGAGGGAAGGTGCCTGTCATTCAATCCTGGAAACAGATATCATTTGGTACAAGGAGCAGGGTCGCTACAAGCCCACAACAATTTGGGAATACATAAAAATTTGCTCTCTTGGCTCTTGGCTCTTTGGTTCCTTTAGCTTTGCTCCTGCCCATATTTCCTCCATAGTCATGTGGTCCTGCAGACCCCACACACAATGGACTGATGAACTGCAGTGGGAAACATGAACTCGTTAGCCTGATGCTGGACAGGACACTTCTCCTAACATCGAACAGCAACTCTGGACACTGGCTTTGATCTTAGCCCTTGATGGACAAAGGGAAATATGACCTTGAAAGCTCACAGGTGTAATTCCACAGAAATAAAGCTTTCTACAGTATCTCATCTTCCCCTGAGGGCCTCCAGCAACTCTTACTCCAGTGGCACCCAAGGATCCTACTTCCAAAGACAACATGAAGAAGAGTTAAGTTTAACAAAAGTAAATCTTGGAAATATTTCTAAAACTAAGCTGTCTAAACTAATCCTTAATTCATCATGGATAATATTATGAGAAAACCAAAAGAAAATTTTAAAGTGTTTTATTTATTTTTATTTTTTGCATGTTTCTTGTTATTGTTTTTGTGGGAGAGTGATTATTTGTTTCTGTAAAGTGGCAATGAGGAGGAAATGGCTGACTTGCAGGAATATGCAGGCAACCACCTGTGTGGGAAAGAGATCAAGTTTCCATCTCTATTTCAGATTTTGAGGAAGGAAGTGTGTAATTGGTTTCACTATATTCTACTATCAGTGATTGTCCTCCTCTGTGATAACTTCCTATCTCTTCATCCTTGTTGGGTGTATGCATGCAACTATGTGTTGTTGCTTTTTTTTATTATTTTTATTGCACCTTTTAATGTTATTTTGCTACATATTCAATGGAAAAAGTAAAAAAATAATGGGTGTATCACAAGTCAAGGTCACCAGCAAGTAAGGATAGGTACACAATTGAACTTCCTTGGCTGTTGATGCAGGTTAGCTCAACTTACACTTCAGCTGGCCTGCAGAGACCCTGAGACAGTGCTGCCTAGTTTTCAAGTAGAATTAGAAGTTACTGTCACTTCCAGGCACTTGCGGCCTTGCCTAGCATGAAAAGCTTCTTAGTGGTGCCACTGTTTTGCAAAGGTTTGTTTCTTATTTCAGGGCTGAGGGTTTTATTTCTTAACTTGGCGATTGACAGATTCTTGAGGGAACATACTGGTTTGGTTTTCCGTCATAATCATGATCTTCCGTAATTCTTGGGCCATTTATGTCTTTCAGCCTTTTCACTTGGAATAATTTTTCTTTATCTTCATCATAGTTTATTTTAACACTTGCAAAAATTATCCCTTCACTATTGTTTGTTTTCACACTACAATATTGTACATACACTGTAATAAAATTTTTATGCATATAACTTTTATTATCCTTAATAATTAATTTCCTTAAGGCAAATTCTCAATTGTGTATCAAATTTGTGGCATTTTAAAATAATTTTGATAGGTATTATAACCTTTTTTCTTGTATTTAATAATGAACACACATCGTAAAAATAATAGAATACACGGAGTTTATTATAAAAAAAGAAAAAAAACAAGATTTCTGTCTCTGGTTTCATTTTCCACATTGTGTTTTAAGATATACTAGTTTCTTCTATTCAACTAAATAATATTTTTATACTGCTAATTTCTAAATTGCTATTTCTAAATTGCTAATTTATATACTTAATGAATTGTTTGCTATCAATGAAGATTTTTTTATTGATATAATCCTTACCTACCCTCCTAATATTAAATAGTTCTTCCAATTTTTTTAAGTTTTAATCAATAATTCCATGAATATCCATTTCTTATTTCATCTACTTTAAACTATGTATGCTTCACTACATAGAACAGATATATTAACCACCCTATCCCTCTCTCCATTGTTTTTCTTTCTTTGTTTTCTCTCTAGATTTCTGTCAAATTTCATTATAATTTTAAATTATCAAGCTGGCAACATTTTAAGTTTAGCTTAGTTATATTAATTATGAAATTGGCTATATTTAAGCTTTGATGGCAACATTATGATAATCACTAAAAATAATTAGCAAATATTTACTAAAGGGCACACTGTCACTGAAAAATCATATC
>NW_006291015.1:2490371-2522438 GCF_000327345.1 Myotis davidii
TTTAAAATAATTTTAATAGGTATTATAATCTTTTTTCTTGTATTTAATAATGCACACACATTGTAAAAATAATAGAATACACAGAGTTTATTACAAAAAAAGAAAAAAAAATTGTGCTGTTGCTGAGGGAGAACAATCATATTTCTGTTGTGCTAAGCACTTCCCCTTTTACTTTTTCTACTTAATGATTAAGTTCATCCCATGTTTAAAAAAAAATGTTTATTATTTCTTTTCTGGAGATTCTGCAGATATGTCATCAGAAATTTAAAGCTAAATGTAAAGTACAGATATTCTTTTGAAAGCATGGAGAGAGCTTCTAATCTCTTATTGCTGGAGGATAGTAAATGATAAGGAATTGGACCAGGACTTAATTATAAGGTTAATAGGGCTATTTAGATATAATTTCATCTACTTTAAACTACGTATGCTTCATGTGCTTCTCACTACATAGAACAGATATATTAACCACCATACCCCTCTCTCCATTGTTTTTCTTTCTTTGTTTTCTCTCTAGATTTCTGTCAAATTTCATTATAATTTTAAATTATCAAGCTGGCAACATTTTAAATTTAGCTTAGTTATATTAATTATGAAATTGGCTGTATTTAAGCTTTGATGGCAACATTATGATATCACTAAAAATAATTAGCAAATATTTGCTAAAGGGCACACTGTCACTGAAAAATCATATCACATGCTAATGTTTTCTCTGTGGATCAGTGTGATTTGATCCCTTTGCTCCTCTAAAAAGATTGGGCTCACTTTTTACATGCAATCTTTTGTTGAAAAGAATAAGAGTACATTTGGATTCTTTTCATTCTTTGCAGGTCGTCTGATTAGTTCATTGTATTCTGAAGATTATTTTTGCATACATTTGTGCTGTTGTTGAGGGAGAACAATCATATTTCTGTTGTGCTAAGCACTTCCCCTTTTACTTTTTCTACTTAATGATTAAGTTCATTCCATGTTTAAAAAAATGTTTATTTCTTTTCTGGAGATTCTGCAGATATATCATCTGAAATTTAAAGCTAAATATAAAGTACAGATATTCTTTTGAAAGCATGGAGAGAGCTTCTAATCTCTTATTGCTGGAGGATAGTAAATGATAAGGAATTGGACCAGGACTTAATTATAAGGTTAATAGGGCTATTTAGATATTGTTCAGCATCTGCATTCACTTTCTTTTCTTTTCATCAGACCCATAACTAGGATTAGTCACAAAATATCTTAGCAGGAAAAGTGTTATGTCTCCTAAGAAAAAAAGGAGATTATACCTTTCATGTTCAAGGAGAGAATTGTGGGACTAGAGTTTGAGGTACTGTATCAAAAGAGATACAACATAATGTTTTATGACGAAGAATTTATCCATATGGAAGCATATTTCCAAAATACAAGATTTAACATCCTGGTAAGAAACTGAGGATATGATATTAATTGCTGCCAGAATACCTTGGAAGCTTGAGTAATGTAATGGGCTATTCTAGAAAAGTAGAATCCAGAATGATTACAGAAGTTTGTGGAAAGAGGAACCAAAAATCTCCAAAAAATGGACATGCTAGGAAGTGGTTCTACTTCCATTGTGTTCTTTGGCAGGACTTTGAATGATACTGTCTATCAAAGCAATAAAAAATATGACGAAGGTGATGCTAATACTATTGAGAGTGTTACTTGGTTGCTTTCCTCTGTAGAATAGGGCTGATGCAGGAGATGCTGTGATAAATATAAGACCATTTACATCATAGCAGATAATAGAATTTTGAAAAAATAGAGGTCAGAAGGCAGTGCTTAACTGTCAGGAGTAAGGCAGATACAAGTATAAAATAAGTGAAGAGAGGCAACCAATTTGGCTTACACTTCAGAGAGTTCTGGAAATGATCAATTGAATATGGCTTTCCTGGGGTCAAAGTAGATTGGCAACTATCAAGGATGCTCAATCTATAGAATCAAAAAAAATGGAGGCTTACTATAATAATCCTTCGCCAATTTCTGAAGTTTAGTCAATATTGACATTGGGAACCTGATGATTATAGGAAACATCAGAACTCCAGAAAGAACAAACCTGAAATATCATATCAATCTCAAAAAGACCTGGAGTCATTTATTTGAGTAACCATACCCTAAGCACAGGAGAATATCCAGATGTTTCAAGGACCATTAGACTCAAAATATGATCTTGATCACTGTAGGAGGAGGAAAATAATGTGATTAATAAATACATAAATATCCAGGGCAAGTATGTCCATTACACAAGATCTGAATATATGATTAGAATGAATATTCTTGTTAGTTGACAAAATTTTCCAACTGCACCCCCCTTCACAGGGCACACACACAGTTTCCATAAATAATGGGTTAATAGTGGGAATAGCCAAGCAGAAAACTCTGAACTGGTCCCCTTCATAACCATTATAGAAAAAAAGAAACTGTAAAATAAAAACAATTACATTCCAGAAATGGGGTAGATTTTGGTACCTATCATAATAACCTAAAATATCAAGGATTAGTGGTCCTCTTATTTCTCTATGTAATTCATCACTCTAACCTCTACCAAATTGAGACATGTACTAGATGATAGTGGTAGACTACTACAAATTTGACCAAGTAGAAGCCTCAAATACAAATATTATGCAGCTGTGTATATATGATAAAGCAGATTAACAGGACCTCTGGTACAATATACACAGTCTTTGATCTGTCAAATTCTTTATTTTCTATCCCCTCAGAGGTGAGGATTAGATAACTTAAAATTTATATTTGCTAGATAAGAGTCTACATTTACAGTCCTATGCTAGGGTTATGTTAAATCTCCTATTCTAGCATAATTATAGTCAGAAGGGATATAGATAGATCACATGGACAGTCTATAAACATCACCTTGGTCTGGATGACACTGTTAACTGCACTGGATGAACAAGAAGTGGTACATGCATGGGAGGGGGTGTTGTCTGTAAAGATATGTGTATTTCAGAGCATGGGGGATTAAAACGAATCTATGAAGGTTCAGTGATTCACCACATGTAATAATTTGTCTCCATTTTCTAATGTTTGACTGCTGATGGCTTTTAAGCCTCATTCCTTTCTCCTCCTGTTGCATATATGGACAAGCTGTTAAGAAAGCTCAGATTCTCCTTCCTTTGATGCCCGTGAGAACTTCAAATCCCTAACTATCCTAAAATTCCTAAGCAAAATTCCTAATCCCTCTCCCCTCCTTGGCCTTTCAAACCATTTTCAAACCTGCCTTGGAGCCACCCTGCTTTCCTCACGAAGTGTCATAATGTAACTATGATGATAGGATATGCTGTTCATATCCTCTTGGTGTGCGTATGGTGGCATCATCAGTGTAGTTCAGACATCTGAACTACATTTTGTGTGGGAGTACATTCTGTCTCTGTAGGATGATGATGGACTGCCACATCAGTATAATTTTAGAGCTCTCATTTTCTGAAAAATGTTGAGATGCTTCCTTTGTTATTTCATCTTGCAATACCCATCTATAAGAATGAAGTGCACCTCTCAGCTTTTACAGTGTAAAAACAAATAAATTATCTGTTTTGTTTACTGCTGTATCACCAATAGTAGAGGCACTGTGTGGCATAAAAATATAGAATGAGAAGGCACTTACATAAGGAATGTGTAGGAGGTAATAAGTAGGTGACAGTACTGAAATACTATCCTGCTAGATATGTGCAAAAAGAATGTCACTATTCTATGTGATAGAAAATTGTGTCTAGATAAACAATGTAGCACATTAGAATGATAGCATTTACACTCATTAGCAAAGGGATAATCTTTTTTTTTTTTTTTACAGAGGGTTAATTTATTTGAATAATTAATATAATCACTAAGCTAAACTTGTTTCTGCTCATTTTAAAGAGAAGCATATGGCCTGGCAGGCGTGGCTCAGTGGTTTTAGTGTCAATCTATAAACCAGGAGGTCACAGTTCAATTACTGGTGAGGGCACATGACCAGGTTGCAGGCTCAAGCCCTGAGCGTGGGGAGGGGTTGGGGGTGGGGGTGAGTGCTGCCATAGGCAGCCAGTCAATGATTCTCTCTCATCATTGATGTTTCTCTTTCTCCCTCTCCCTTCTTCACTGAAATCAATAAAAATACATATTTTTAAAAAAGAGAAGCATATGTATACTATCTTGAAAACTAAATATACTACTAAGAAATTCATAGATACTATACAATGTTATCCTATATAATAAAACCCTAATATGCAAATTGACTGAATGGGGAATGACCTGCGGAACAACCGGTCACTATGATGCTCACTGACCACCAAGGAGCAGACACTCAATGCAGGAGCTTCCACTGGTGGTCAGAGTGCTCCCACAGGGGGAGCGCTGCTCAGCCAGAAGCTGGGCTCATGGCTGGCAAGTGCAGAGGTGGTAGCGGGAGCCTCTCCTACCTCCTCTGTAGGCAGGCAATAAGGAGTGAGGGGTCCTAGACTGTGAGAGCCAAGGGGTCCCGGACTGTGAGAGGACACAGGCTGGGCTGAGGTAACCCCCCCCTCCAGTGCATAAATTTCATGCACTGGGCCTCTAGTGTTCTATAAAATTAAACTCTATCATTTTGACAGGGCTAGAATAGATATTGTTCTATTATTTTTCGTTATTGTTAAGTAATGCATTTCTAAAACCATATCAATAATCTAAAATCCAGTGTAATTACTCAGATATTACTGCTACTAATTTTTAAAAAATTCCTTACATTAAAATTTCCACAGCCAAAAGCATCATTCAGAAGTGCTGTATCATTTCTTAATCATTCACAGATTGACTTGCCAAAGAAAAATAAGTTAAGTAAATCAAGCTACTACAGTTCTTCAAATACTTGTAATTAATTAGTATTATACTTGTTGCCTTTTTTATTAAACTTTAAAAAAAATCACTGTAGCCCTGGCTGTTTTGGCTCCATGGATAGAGCCTTGGCCTGCGGACTGAAGGGTCCCCGGTTTGATTCTGGTCAAGGGCACATGCCTGGGTTTCGGGCTCATTTCCTTCTAGGGAGCATACAGGAGGCAGCTAATCAATGATTCTCTCTCATCATTGATGTTTCTAGCTCTCTCTCACTCCCCTTCCTCTCTGAAATCAATAAAAAATAAAATTTTAAAAAATCACTGTAATAAGAGAATTAAAAGGATAAGATGATTTTGAAGACTGTCTTAATAGAAGAGATCTCCAGATAGATATATTTTGAATGGCCAACATTGGCTTGATTTAGAGTTATTTATTATCCAGATGCTTAGCTTATTTAGCTTTTTGCATCTAAATCAGCTGAAAAAAATTGCCTACATTACTAAAACTCAAATGAGACCAAATATATGTGCTAAATTCAACCTGTCAGTCGAAGGTAGAATATGAATCTAATTTAAGGTCTGAAAGCAGTCATGTATACAAAATGCTTCCTCTCTGACATCCACATGACTGATAAATACAAACACATCCTGGGTATGACTTATTATTATATAATTAGATTAAAGATAAATGCGAATACACATATGTAATTCCATTAAATTATGTCATCCTAATAATCCACTCTACTTTCAGAATTAGATTTTCAGTTGGAAATCTCAAAACATTCACCTGGAAATAAAATATTCACATTGTATGACTTTATGCTATATTCTTTGTATAGAAATTGAGCTGTGTTTCACTAGTATTACTACATATTGTAACTGTGACTGAGTATTAACTGGCTAGTGAATAGTGAGCTGTAATAGTATCAGCAATAAAAATAAAGTTAAAAAAAGATAAATACAACCTATTAGGCAAAAAAAACCCCAAATACAATGCCCCTCTATCAGTAAAGATGATATATTCTGTACTAAATTAAGTATATATTGAATACTATAAATTTTAGTTTCATTAGAATCAATTATCTTAGCTTTTAGTATTATATTTAGCCATCAAGCTTAAGAAATAATTATCAAAATAATTTCTGATTATGTAATATAATGATAATGCTTTCTATCTAAGGTAAATAAAGACTAGATTCAAGGTGCGGAACTGCACATAAGTAACTTGTGATAAAAAAAATAAACATTTCACAGGAAAATCTCCACACCTATCTGATTGGTGATAATCTGATGTGTGAATGCCAGATCTTGCTGAGACAGGCATCACCCGTGGAAAGATAAAAATAAGAGTTCTCAAAGTGGGTTTCAGTGCTTACTTAATAAAAATTGATTACCTTTAAATTAAAAAAAAATATTTTTATGTAAAATATGGGATATGATTTTCTGACTGTTTAAAACCTTACAGTAGCTTCCCTTCACATAGAAAATAAAACTCAAACTGCCTTCGGTGACCTATAGGTGACTTATAAGGCACTACATTTATAGCTGCTGCCTATCTCTCAGATCTTAGGACAGGCTCAAGCCCACCAGACAAAGTCAAGGCATCCAGACTCCTGAGCTTGTTTCTAGCACTCCGTGATAATTTTCTGCCCCTATTATTTATTCCTGCTTCTCGGGCTATTTCTTTATGACTGGTCCTTGCCACATCTCTGCTCTCAGAAGTCTTCCTTGGCAGGCCAATTTCAATCCCAGTCACTTCCTGTCACATCATTGTATCCAATAGTTTCTCATTTCACTATGTACAACATGAAATTACCTGTATGTGTGCACTTGTGTGTGTTCTCACTCCAGTTCATAAGATATGGAATACTATTATATACATTTTTACGTCTGAATTTTCAGAGTTTGGAACATGTTCTGATACATAGTGCTCACTAATCTGTGCTTCATAGAGAAATAAATGATCACATAAAGGTGTAGTATCCACATTACATTTATGTTATTTCAAACTTCCAAAGAAATATGTTCTTTCCTTTTACTTTCCCCTTCTTCTTTATTCCTTTCTTATATTTTAAAATTTCTATTTTACTGTGCCACATACTTCAGTGATAATGGTGACAATTTCTATTTAATGGATGTGTAAGAAGTTAAGGAAACCTGCATCGGTGATGTAATTTCATTTCAGGGATATTTGCTTGGTTTCTACAATTCGATGATTCATGGTAATGAGCAGGAGGAAGGGGAGGAGGATGATACCTGGGTGTATTAGGTGGTGTTATGCAAAATATAGACCAAAAGTATATAAAGACCTCTTTGTATGTTGGCATCCATTTCCATATGATTAAGAGGTTTATTTTTGTCCAACTTGACCCTCCTCATCTGCACACATCTGCACATATAATAAAGAAAATAGAATATAAACAAATACACCTGACTTTTACAAACCTTTGTCTGCTCCCATGTTTTCAGTGAGAAAGAGCCAAAAAGCATATGGACAGTGGATGATCTCAATGTATTTTGATACGTAGGGTGGGGCAAAAGTAGGCTTATTATATTCATATGGAAAATAATTCAATAATCTTATCAAATAAGGAAGGAATATGCTAATTGACCCTCACACCATTGTCCCCAGCCAATAAGGAGAGAATATGCTAATTGACTTCCACACCCTCAAAGATGGTAGTACCCACAGCCAATAAGGAGGGAATATGCTAATTGACTGCCATGCCTCCAAAGGTGGCAGTGCCCACAGCCACAAGATGGCAGCACCCAGTCCCCTCAGCCTCACCAGGGTGCCTGCCTCCGGAGTCCCTCAGTCACTTCAGCCCCCCAGCCACCCAGGGCCAGCCACCCAGGGCCACCCAAGGCTCAGGTCACCAGGGCCGGCTGAGGCTTGCGCTGCAGGCAGTGGCAGCAAGAGAGGTGTGCTGGGGTAGTCACCTTCCCCTGATTGGTGGGTCACCTCCCGCCCCTGTGGGCTCCCGGACTGTGAGAGGGGGCAGGCCTGGCTGAGGGATACGCCCCTCCAGTACATGAATTTTCATGTACTAGGCCCCTAGGTAATAAATAATGAAACAGGAATAAACTCTGTTTCCGGAACTCACAACTGTAAACTTACTTTTGCCCCATGCTGTATTTAATATGGTAGGAAAATCAAGTATTTTGCTCTGTATTTACTGAAACATCTCATTTTTTAAAATAAGATCCCATGATACCTTATGTTCAGCTACTGATCTAAACCTTTTAGCAAAGACCAGCAAAGAAAGCTTAACTGGCAGGTCTAATCATTAACCCCACTTTCCTACCTCAGAGCTACATTTACTCTCTGGTCCTCACTCACAGTATATTGTATAGGAACTCAATGTCCTCTCAATCACACAGGACATGATGGTAGTCCATGAAATTGATCGGAGCTGGTGAGCAAGAAGTAGAAACAATTCTATTTATTGATTAGACACATATGTGCTATAAGGTGGCCAATAAATGTCATAAAAATTCAGAGCTCCCACCTCCATAAACTTTCTGTGTGTGCAGTGGTCTGTGACAGGTTGAAACACTGCTGCCTCTGACACCACCTACCGCTGAGAAAGGGTAAATCCTCAGTGGGCTTTTTCAGGTTTTAGAGTTCATGCCTACCTCACTGAAATACTTTCAGGGTTGAGTGGAGTGGGAGCGAGAGAAAGATCTGAATCAGGTTGGTGATATCATGCAAGCTGCCTTGCTTCTTGGACCATGTAACTAAGGAGACAAATGGTTCTGGGAATGTATGAATCAGATAAGGTTGATATATGGTGCCTTTAGCAGACCACTCTGAGTGAATCCAGTATAGAACTTCAGGTTTGGGAATAAATATATGTCATCCATAGCAAATCAAAAGTTGCCCTCTGAAAAACACCTTCAGGCTTGCTACTGAGCCAAAATAGACACATGGGCCACAGCATGAACTGGAATTTCTCTTATCTTCTATACCAGAAGGTTTGACATACAAAGCAGTATTCCATTACCAAGGGAACTGGTGCCTACTAAATAAGCCTTAAGCACATCCTGAGGGAACAAGTAATTTGCATGAACAAGAGGTTAAGCATACAAACTTCCTGCTTTTTTCCCGTTGATTTCTATCTCTCATTCCATACCAGTACCCTCTTGAGATTATTATGACCTGAGGAATAATATAATTCAGGGTTGTTTTAAATATAAATAAAGTTCTGCATGATTTACTGGCATAAAATTGACAGCTCTAGCACTCAGGGATAGCCCTCAGAACAGGAGAGGGGCAATTCTCTCAGGGGCTGAATATCTGGCTGGTATATTTGCCTGAAAGATGAGAAGACTGAGATATGCCCTATTGATAGACTAAAGCTAATGGTTTGGCTGTATTGTCAGGAGCTTAGAATAATTAATTAGAACAGTGACAGGATGGACTGAAGAAGAGGAGTGTGGATTGATATCTTTCAATGGCCTCAAAGAATTACTTAATTTGTTTAAGTAATTTAGGTATTTGTTTAAGTATTTTTGTTAATTGGTTTAAATGATTAAGGTATTTGTTTACCCTGTAAAGGCTTAAGACTGAACAGCCTCAGAAGAGAATTTTAATAACCTGTTCTTTCACAAACAGCTTTTACAAATAATAAAACCATGTCTATGGAAGCAGGGATGTGACTAAGGAAGTCATGCACGATGTTAGCAACATGGACCTTGAAATATCCAGGTTTATCTGATTACTAGAGGCCCGGTGCACGAAATTCATGCATGGGTAGAGTCCCTAGGCCTGGCCAGCAATCAGGGCTGATCAGGGCCTTCTGGTTGCCCACCTGGGCCTTCCTTCATTCCATGCCACTCCTTGATGGTCAGCGCATGTCATAGTGAGCAATCAAACTCCAGGTCTCCTAGTCGAACTTCTGAGGGGACAATTTGCATATTAGGCTTTTGTATATATAGATAGCAACTGCTGTTTCCCCAGCCTACTCATAACAGAGACAAACACTGAATCCTTAGTATGGCACCATACCTCAATACCCTGGCCGCTCTCTGGAGTCAAATTGAATATATTTGCAAACTTCCCTTAAAAATAGAACAATGTTTTAGTCTTCTTAGAATGGATACTTAATCTGTATATGCATTTTCATTTCCTTCCTGCCTGCAATACTTCCTCTAATATCACCATCTGTAGGCATAATAAGTGTCCACCCTCACAGTATTTCACACAACAGCATTACTAATTTTAAAGTAATGAAGCGTGACATTGGGCTCATTCTCATGGAATTCACTGTTGAACCTTGCACCCCACCATTCTGAAGTGTAGGAAGCCTGATAAAATGTCAGAATGTTCTGTTGAACAGTAACTTATATTGCAAGCTCAATGGCACATTGCAGTTGGAATATTGATCTTTAGGGAAAAAATTTGCTCTGAATTAGTGACTAGTACAAGATGTTTTTTCTCCAAATGCCAGGATTAATCATCTAAGAATCAAGAGGTGAAAATTGGAGTTCTCCAAATGGCAAGCTGGATCCAGGTTCTTGTCTCACAAACTTTGAAGAATACATTTCATGGACAATGGATTTTAAGCAAAAGTGTGGAAATTTATTGTAAGTGCACACTAACTCCTATGTGGGGAGGGGTTCCCAAATGACTACCCCCCTGGGGAGGGGTCCCCAAAATGAGAGAACCAGTGAGTCTCTTTGTCTCAGGCTTTATAAATGCTGGCAGCTTCTTTGTCTGTTCATGCCACTTTCTAATTGGACCTTCCTTATTTAATGCCTCCCATGCTTTTCCTAGTTGGTCACTTTCCCCCTTTTCCCTGCATGGTATCAGTTTCAAAGTTTCAAAGCTCCCTGGTGCTCCCCCTCCTCTTCTTTCCCTTATCTTGTAACATTCTTCTGTCCTCCCTGTTATGTATGATAAATAATCAGGCAGCTTGGAATTGTTTCTGCCCATCACATATGCATTCCTCTCCCATGGTTCCTCTCACCCCCTAACTGCCTCTCCTGTCTCTAAAAATCCTCTCGCTATCATTAGTTTATTTAGTGATCCACTAGCAAAACATTTTGGGTTCTGCTGTTTTAGAACCCAAAGGTGAGGAATACTGCTATTAAGTGCCATGAAAATGGACCCATAAAATAAAGCTGAGCTTGTCTCTTGGCTGCTTGGTCCCATGGCATTCATCTCGCAGCCAGAAAAGTGAGTTACTGTACTGGTGGGCTCAGGAAGAACTCAATGTGCTTGACACATTCTGTTGGTCACCCTATTCTCAACGTTTTCCATTACTTTTCCAGGAGCTCATCCAGCACTTAAAAATTCCCTGCCCTTTGTTTCAATGGAGTTGAGTCCAGGCTGAGGTCTGTGCTCTTTTCCCTGTTGCAAGAGCCTTGAACAAGACTTCTCGCCTGTTTAAATTTGTCAGGTGCAAATTTTTCCTTGACAACACAAATAAAGTTGAAGTAATTGAACACAATTATGAGGAGGGGATGGAAACCTAACTGAGGAATATTAAGTTCTGTTCATGCTCAAAACTAAGTTCCTGGATTTCACCACCTATAGATATCTTAGCATTGGAGTAATCTAGGATAGTAGTTGGCATTCTGAGTTGAGTAAGTCAAAAACTTACAATTGAGGATAGTCCTTTTATTAGAAATCTACTTTAATGCCATAGGATGTTAGCTTTCCTTGCAAAGTTGTAACAGAGTAAGTAGTGGAAGAAGATTGATATGAAAAGAAATGTTGAAAGACTGAATATTACCAAAAAATCTAAAGCTCACTTAAAGATAAAGTAACAATTAATCTTGGATTTCCCATGACAATCTCTCTGTTAACATTTGATATGAATGTCAGCTAGCAAATTCAAAATCTGCAGGGCAAGCCAACAACCAGCTGACTAGAAATTCCAGCAAGAGCTGATGTTGCAGTCTTGAGTCCTAAGGCAGCCTGGAGGCAGGATTACTTTTTTGAAAATCTGTCTTTTCTCAAGACTTTCAACTGGTTAGGGCAGGCCCACCTACATTATGGGTGGCAAACTGCTTTCCTCAAAGTCTACTTATTTAAATGTTAATCACATCTAAAATAATACTTTCACAGCAGCATCTAAACTGTTGTGAATAACTGTGTATCATAGCCTCACTAAGTTGATATATAGAATTAACCTCACATTAAATAAAAGTCAGAGATGGCATGTTTTGGAAGTTATACTTTTTCCAGGTATGAGTCATAGTAGATAAATGCTATCAGCAATAATAATGAGAATATTAGCTAACATTTTTTAATATAAGAATTTTCTACTGATAATATTTTATCTTCACATACATATGACAAAATAGTTATTATGTTTATGTTCAGTATCAAGAAAATATATTTGTCATAGGGAATTTAGACAACTTGCTCAAATTAATTTATCTGATAAGATGTGGGGCTGGACTTTTAGCCTTTATTGTTTAAAGCAGTAATCATTAGCAATGCATGGATGTTGAGAACATGACATGTAGGTAATCCAAACAGTAAAAAGAAGCACAAGATTAATATTAATAATGTATTATACTTAACACAATATATCAAAAATATTATTTTAGTTTATAATAAATAAGAAAATAATTGAGATAATTTACGTGTTTATTTGTTTTTCAATCCTTTCCCCAGGATATATTTTCATTCATTTTAGAGAGAGGGGGAGTGAAAGAGAGAAAGAGAAACATCGATGTGAGAGAGAAACATTAGATTCGCTGCCTCCCACCTACAGGGGATCAAACCCTCAACCTTTTGGTGCTCAGGCTGACACTTCAACCAACTGAAGAACACTGGCCAGGGCTTTACTGTTGCTGCTTTTATGCTGCATCTTTCTGTGTTCTTCCTGTGTTTTTTTGTAAAAATGGGATTACTTTAAAATTTAAAATTGTTCATGCGTCTTATTATTATATTTCTATTGGACAGCACTACTCTGACTACTTAGCCTTCCTAAGGTAGTGTTCCTTCTTTCAATGATGTTTTCTTATTTGTAAGGTGTTGCTCATTATCACTTAAATACAATTAGCATGAAATACTTAATTAGATTAGTTTATTATCACCTAATATAAGCCAAGACTTTAATCCTCACACCACAGAAGGGTGTAAATGTGTCTAGATATAAACAGAAATCTAAACATATATTTGTTTTGGTTTTATCTGTTAAAGCTGCTACCTGGTACAAAAACTTCATTTGACATGTTCACTTAACATTAGGGTAATTAATTTTGTCTCTGAACTTTCATCTTCTACCTGATTATAAGTTGATGCATATTTATTTATGCATCTGACTGACTCAAACAGCTGACACCACTTGGAGAACTAAAAGAGAAAGTTATCAGTTTCTATTATAAACAAAAGTTCCACAAGACACTTCTGAGGAATTAACAAGAGTTTCATTCTGATATGATTTGCAAATCCGAGACTGTAGCCTCTGGCATGAACCAAAGACTTGTATTGAGGTGGAAAATATCAGGCTAAGGTTTTAAAGGCGAGAGTTGCAAGGAGCTGATGGTCCAAGGGATGGGTTTACCTAAGGAAATGATTTCTGATTGGTGGGGGCAACGGGGCCCTCAAGGGTTGGCTGACTCAGTGGTCAGCAAGTGGCGTTTCTAGAAGAACAATGGGTAATTTTGTTTGATACATGGTCTGCAGGCAGAGTCATGGGATACAGCCAACAGTTGGGGTCGGACATAAGACATGGTCAGCA
Source organism: Myotis davidii (assembly GCF_000327345.1). NCBI lineage: Eukaryota > Metazoa > Chordata > Mammalia > Chiroptera > Vespertilionidae > Myotis > Myotis davidii. The sequence continues at coordinate 2,503,873 of NW_006291015.1, forward strand.
GGGGGCAAGTATAGGGCCAAGTCTCGATTAACTTGGGAGCCTGCAAAATAAACTAGTAAAATAAGTTTTGTGGTGAAAGGGACAGTGCAAGGAATCCAGTTCATCAGACAGACAAAGTTTAAAATGCACAACAGCCTAGTCACTCGTGCAGGATCAGAGACCAAATTGTAGAAAGGTCTAGGTCTTCGGTCATAGAAATTATGTTAGAATTCTCACTATACACTACATCACAGGGTTTGTTTTAAGGTTTTAGTAAACCATGTTTTTTACTCATGTTTTCAAAGGATAACTGGTTATAATGTAAATCAGCGAAATATATACAAGACGCTTTAACAAGCCAAATTAACTAGGAGTCTTTATTATGCCAGTGGGCCAAGAGGGAGATGTCTCCCAAATTTCTGAGCGCTCAAAGGAAGAAGTATTCTCTTTTTATATCTTTCCAGGTCTTTGTGAAAGTTATTTTTTAAATATATTTTATTGATCTTAGAGAGGAAGGGAGAGGGAGAGAGAGATAGAAACATCAATGATGAGAATCATTCATTGGCTGCCTTCTGAACACCCCCTATTGGGGATCGAGCCGGTAGCCCAGGCATGTGCCCTTGACTGGAATGGAACCTGGGGCCCTTCAGTCCGCAGGCCAAGGCTCTATCCATTGAGCCAAACCAGCTAAGGCTGTGTAAGTTATTTTTGCCGACAGCTTGTAACCTTGAGCACATATCATATCTAACAAACACCTGGCATGAGAATATGAGGAAGCCATTCAGGAAGAAATCAGAGTAGACCACATATACTGAAGGTCAAGATAATGGTAGAAAACAGTTAATGTAATCTAGTCAAAAAACCGTTCAATTTTGCAGGGAAAGGCTTAGAAATTGAATACTTGGTCCATATAACTGACACATAGAGCCAAATTAGTTGAACAGACTATTCCACCGGCCTGGGTGTATTCAGTATCAGCATATCAGCCCCTTACGCTAGATGGCTAGCTTGCAAGGTCAGACAGTTAAGTTTATCTTCTCTATTATTCAAGCTAAAAAGCAAAGTCATTTTACAGAATAAGAGACCATCTAAAAATGACAGAGTTGACTTACAGAACAAGGCACTAGCAAAAAAATTTAAACATCAGTTTCAAACAGCAGTGTTTCCAAAGGAGGGGTTATTATGCTTCAAACTGACCCCAAATTAATAAACAATGGTCTGAAATGAAATCCTATTTTCTTCTGTGCTTAAATGTATTTAATTTTTTCATTAACTTCAAGCACATCTTTGAATAAAGTTTAAACTATTTAGTTATCTCATTTTCCAATTTTAAGTGTCTTTCACATATTTAATTTATTCTTCTAATAACTTCCCCTTGAGCAGGGTCAGCAAAGTATTACACTCAGGCCAAATCAGGCCTAATTTTTAAAAAAATGATTTAAAGAAGAGTAACACACTTCTTCCCCCACCCTCACTTTGTTTTTAAAACAGAGTGTCTATTGCTTCTTAAGTGCTGCTACAACAGCAGAATGGAGGAGTAGTTCTGATACATACTCTCTGGCGCATAAAACCTAAAATATTTCTTATCTGACCATTATCAGAAGAAACTTGATGAGCTCTATCCTAAAGGGAGATTTTGCTTATCCACCTAAAGCTATCATTTATTTCTCTTTTATTCCTACCATTGCTACTTATACATTTCTTTTTCAAAGAAGGTATTTTATACTGTCTCTCAATTCTGGTATATAATTGTGTACGTTAGCATAAAACCTGTTTGTAAGATAAACATTTCCTTTGACTTATAAGATAGGGGGAATCATTACAAAGGTATAAATGTAATATATGTTCACATTCTTTTCCCTGTTAAATTAATTTATTGTTCATTTTTAGCTGTGTTCATTAATCCTATAACTCTATATTATTTAATATGTGCTGTTATTTTAAACAGAAAACATCATGAAAAACCCAGGCCAGTGGAATAGTCTGTTCAACTAATTTGGCTCTATTTGTCAGTTATATGGACCAAGTATTCAATCTCTAAGCCTTTCCCTGCAAAATTGAACAGTTTTTTTACTAGATTACATTAACTATTTTCTACCATTATCTTGATCTTCAGTATATGTGGTCTACTCTGATTTCTTCCTGAACGGCTTTCTAAAAACATTAATGGCAGCTATTACATATTAGTGAGTTAATGCAGTGTAAGATAAACATTGCTTATTGACAATGCACTGAGTACTGTGGTAAGAGTTGACATGTGTGACCACATTAAATCCATACATCAGCATGACTTGGGCTTTGCCCTGGGAGAGGTTGCACATATTGGAATTTATGGAGCCTTTCTTAAAATCAAAATTGTCTGACTTTCCATCTTCTGCACTTAAACACTACTCACATTGTTTCTGAATCACAGCTATTTTGGAGTATCTGGCAGGACCACCAGGAAATTTTAACAAACAGAGCTATTAAGATAATTGTCTAAATGGGTTGAATCAATCAATCAACTCTTCGTTATTTAAAGGTTGCTTATTTGGCTCTTTATTATCTCCCTCTCTTTGGCTTCCTGCCTTTGTCCATTTCATTGCTCTTCAGCACTTTCATTAGAGAGTTGGCATGAATAGAGAAAAAAAATGAAAACTAGATCAGGCTATTTAAATTTTCAATAAGCTTAGCATTTTTTAAATATTCCTTCAGGGGAGTAGGATGTGCTTTGGGTTACTCACCTACTCATCCAAAAGGTCATATACTATATTTACCATTATCCTTTTGGTCCATCAGAAAATAGGTATGTGTAAGTCCAAATGAACTTAATTGGAAACACAAATCTACCTTTCCAAAATCTTTGCAAGTGTCCATGTAAGAAAGGTTCAAACCTGTAAGAATTTTTATGAGTTTTATTTGAGCCAAACTGACTACAATTGCCTGGAAGCAAATCTTAAGGGATTGAAAAAAAATCTCTGAAGAATGTAAGCTTTGCACATTATTCTATATATTAGAATCAAAGGAGAAGATGTAAGGGAATGCATGAAATCGATTGGTGACGGCTTAGGGAGGAAGAAGAAAGCAAAGTGGGAAAGCTCTGGATTGGGTAAAAAATAAAACAGATATCCACATCCTTCTTTTATATTGGATAGATAACAGTTAACATTTAACAAGATAACAATAACAATGAGCTTGGTTCTGTGGTCTCCTGCTCTGGTGGGAGACTATACCCTGAAGGGTTTGGAAAAAGGAAATTACCCTGACTTTCCAAAAGTCTGTTGTTATAGATGCAAAAAGACAATAGACAGGATCAGTTAACATAAAGATTGACCTTTGTCAAGGAAGATACCAGCCTAGGACAGGACTACCTGACATGATTCGCTTTTAGTTAGGAAGTTTTCATTTCAGACCATCCTATGGATACGGAATTTTTGGACTGGAACATGGATTCTTTGTCTGCTGGAATCGAAGAATGAAAGAATGAATCCATGGACAGAAAGTGGTATAGCAAAGGTGGAAATTTATTGAAGAATAAGCACAGACTCCCACATGGGGAGTTGGAAAGAGTCCCACAGAATGCACTCCCATATAGGGAGGGGGAAAGGGTCCCATTGAGTTCCTTTTCCCTATGGCTTATAAAGGCTGCAGATCCTGGTGCCTTTGATATCCCCTCTGATTGGTCTCTATTCTCTTAGACTGGTTGCTATAGTAACTCCTGGGGTCAAAGGTCGAGTCTCACATGGAACATGTGAGGTTCTCTCTCCCCTCCTTCCTTATTGTTTTCCTCTTCCCTTTGGGCTTTCTCCTTCTCCTTCTGGATGAAGGGCTTCCTTCTCTTTATTTTGTAAATAGAGACCTTTTGCTGTTCCCAGCTCCCTCATTCTATGGAAATGTACCTTCTGCTGCTCTGCGGCCCTATGCTTCCTCCATGGTCCCCCTAATTGCCAAAATTTCTAATATTTCCTAAACCTGTCCTATCTTACCCCTAAAATTCCTGTTTCAGTATGTGGTTACTTTAGACCTCTGAGATTGTAAGGCCCCCCATGCAGGACTCCCCTGAGCTTGTAAGGTTTAGTATACAACCTCCTTTTCCTCCACACAAGTTTCAATAATATACTAGGTTTATTGACTCTCTAATTAATTTTAGTTAGTGTCTTTTATTTCATTATGTTTTTTATTTCACTACTCAATATACAGCTTTATTGAGAAGTATTTCACATATCATAATGAGTTGGGTTGTTTTCCTGAGCAGGATGCAAGGGTGATTTCTTTCTCAGGCTCTTGTCTAGAAGGATTCAAAGAATGAAGCCATAGACAAAAGGTGGTAGATGAAAAGGGTGGAAATTTATTGGAAGCAAATACAGACTCCCATGTAGGGAGGGAATCCCAAGGGGGTGACCCAATAAACCCCTTTTTCTAAGATTTGTAAATGCTTCAGTTCTTTGTCTCTTGATACTGCCTCCCAATTGGCAGAATATCAGCTTCAAAGCCCCAAAATCCACATGGTGTCCCACTCTTCCTCTTCCCCTTCAGTGGTAGAATTCTCTATCTCCTGTGAAAAGCTGTTTTCCTCTTTCTCCCATCTGTTGGCATTTCTCTATCCTCTGTGAAAGTTTGTTTCCTCTTTCTCTCCATTCTCAGTGGCTTGTCCCTATCTTTTTCTCTGTAAATGTATGTCTTTTGGCAGCTCCAAGTCCTCAACTGTGTGTGGACGAAAGGGGCCACATGCTGACCTGACAAGCTCAGGAGAGGCCTGCGTGGCAGCCTCGCAGACTCAGAGACCTAAAATAACCACAAAGGATGGTCTGAAATTACACTTTAACTAGAAGCAGTGATGGTGGGCAGTTACGTCCTAGGCCAGTATCTTCACTGACAAGATCAACTTTGATCCTTACTGAGCCCATTTGCCTTTTTGCCTCTAAGATAACATTCCCTTGAAATGTCTGGGTAACTGGTAACTTCCCTTTTTCTGGAGCCCCTGGGGCACAACCAAATGTTCTGGGCACCAGGACAGATACTACAGATTCCTTCATTATCATGTTAATTGATCCTGCACCCACCTAGGTATGTGTCCATCATTTTACTTTTTATCCTATCACAGAGGTTTCCTGGCTTCGCTCAATCCCACCTCCTTAAATCTGTCACCAATGAATTTCATGTATAAATAAGGATGTAACCCTGCCATTCTCCGGAGCACTATCTCAATTTGTTGAGGTTCTGCTTCCAGGCATATGTCGACAGTTTGGCTCAAATAAACTCACAAAAATTCTTTACAGGTTTCAATGGTTTTTTTTTTTTACGTTAACATGTGCATTCCTTCCACATGGACCCTGTTTATTCCTAAATCTCCCTAAACATGCTTTATTTTATCCCTAAAACTCCTTTCAATAAAATACACTCATTTACATGGACTCATTTCAAGTATTTTTCCTGAGTGGTTCAACTCTTAACATAAATCAATTTAAAACAATGTTATTTTTCCACTAAGATTCCATATATTTATTTACTGTAAGTCTCTGTTACTGAGTGTGGATCTGCTGCCTGATGTGCATAGGAGCCAAAACCATGACAACTGCCTTTGAGAAAAGAAAGAGCCATTTATTTATTGGTGAATCTACCCATAGGAGATAGGAGACACCACTCAAATCAGTCTCCCTGGACTGAGGTCTGGACACATTTTAAGGGTCAGGAAGAACAGGTTAGCATGTGGTAAATGTGGCAGGGGAAGTTTTGATTGAAGGGTTTGGAACTTGGCTAATTATGGCACAGGGTCAAGGGGCAAGAGAAGGCACAAAGGAATTCCAATCTGGCAAGGTTTCTTGGGTCAGTTCCATATTTGGTCTAGATACTAGATCTTCCTTGTTGAAAGACCTCTCCCTCTGGTGACCATAATTATGTAACTTGAGTTCTGCAGACTCAGGATTCTTGGTTTTGGAGTCATCTTGAGGACAGAGGGGCACATGCCAGTGCTGTCTCTGTAAAATAACTCAAGGATTGTATTAATCACCAATCTGTGTAAGGGAGCAGAGCCAGTGTGCTGTTTCATCTCCAATCTCACACCCAGGCCCAGATACCCACCAATCTACTTTTTGTCTCTATAAATTTGCCTTTTATTACTGTGTCATATAAATGGAATCATAAAATACATTGTCTCTTATGTCTAACTTCTTTGATTTAATGTAATGTTGACATTTATCCAGGATGTAGCATGCAATAGTACTTTGTTTCTTACTGCTTAATAGTATTCCATTTTGTTAATATACCACATTGTGTACAACCGTTTAGCAGTTGATGGACATTTGGATTGTTTCTAATTTTGGCTATTGTGAATAATATTGCTGTGAACATTCACATATATTGCTTTGTGTGGAAATATATTTTTATTTCTCTTGAATACATAACTACAAGTTATGTAAATAGAATTGCTAGATCATATGTTAGTGTTATTCTTACCTTTTTGAGAAACTACCAACTGTGTTCTAACTTACTTACACACTGATATAATTTATATGTTTATCTACATTAAAATAATGATGTTACTATTAAGTACACATTTTTGCAGTAAATCATGCAAAAATTAAATATATTACTAATTATTTGAGAAAATATCAAGTCTTGTTTTGTAGAACTAAGAGATGCATTTTACCAATATTATGTAATGTATATAGAAAGAGCTTGATCTCTGAATTTCATACTTCTTGATAAAATGTTAATAATTAGCTTTATTGGAAATAAATTTAAGAAAAAAGGTAAGGCCCCCAATTTAGATCCTTACGGGAGGAGCAGAAGTTTCTTCTGATCTGCAGGGTCTTTAGCTCAAAGTAATCCACATACCAAAGCAGCACATCTTGGGAGAAGGCATGAGAAGTTGTGCGTGTAGTCTTTATTGTAGTAGCCAGTGGCCATGTCACTATTGCTAATAAGGAGCCACCAGCAAGTGGTTCTCAACCTATGGGTCACAACCCTTTTGGCGGTCGAACGATCCTTTCACAGGGGTCGCTTAAGACCATCCTGCATATCAGATATTTACATTACGATTCATAACAGTAGCAACATTACAGTTATGAAGTAGCAATGAAAATAATTTTATGGTTGGGTCACAACATGAGGAACTGCATTTAAAGGGCCAGAAGGTTGAGAACCACTGCTTAGACAAAACAGCTCCAGGCTCAGAACCAAGCCAGGACAAGTTGGGTGACACCATGGCCAAACATCAGGACCAGATGCAATAACTAATGACCCCCTACCCTGGCGACTACCAATCAGTAGAGGCAAAGACCCTGAAAGAATGCATTTGGAAAAGCTGATGAATATTCTATTGAGACCTTCCCCTGGGACCTCCCCTAAGATCCCTACCTTTAGAAAGGGGATAAAAAACCCCAGGAAGGAGGAGCCAGCAGGAGTTTCTCTCTTGTGGTCATGCTCATGCCTCTTCAAAGCAAAGTCCTATACAGCAGGTAGCCGCACACCAGCTAGGTAATAATACATCTTTCCCTCCCAGGAGCAGCAGTCTCTGTACCCACAGCAGCAGCCTGCTGGTCAGTAATACATCTTCCCCATAATGCAGCCAACCCCTGAACCCACAACAGCCTGACATAACAGCAGCCTCATACTGGCTGGTCAGTAACAACTTCATACCACTTAGACAAAAGGGGCTTCTTCCCAAATAGTGACCTCAGTCTTTAGGGTGCAGTGCACATACAGATTACTGCAGCCTGCTCTTGCACCCGTGTAAGCCCTTGGACACCCTGATTAAGATTCCCATCCTCAGAAAGGCCTTGAATATCCGGTGTACTCTGAATAAGGCCTCTACTCTAATTGGCCTTGAGCATCCCGCATGCTCTGAATAGGGACTCTGCAGGTTTCTTCTGAACCCCTTTACAACTCTCAGGGACCTTAAAGGGAATTTTACTTTTCAGAAAGATTGGTTGAGATATATCATCCATTCCACTGCTAGCAGCAAAACGGTACCAGGTGTTATTGGCATTTGAACCTCAGTTCAGCAACTTTGGTCCTTGAGTTCAGCAAAGAAAAAATTAAGAGGCAAGGAACCAAATCAAAGGAGAAAGCTTCCTTAGAAAGTCACAGAGGTAGAAAAAGTCAGTTGTGTGGGCTCAGGAAACAAGTTAGAGAAGCAAAAGAAGAGCCGGGGAAAGGTAAGGGGGAAAGACTCTGAAAAGCTCCAGGGAAAGATAATTGACCCTGGGGAAAGAAGGGGATGAGGGGAGGCATGAATATGACCACGAGAGAGAAACTCCTGCTGGCTCCTCCTTCCTGAGGGTTTTCATCCCCTTTCTAAAGGTAGGGATCTTAGGGGGGGTCCTAGGGGAAGGTCTCAATAGAATATTCATCAGCTTTTCCAAATGCATTCTTTCAGGGTCTTTGCCTCTACTGATTGGTAGTCGCCAGGGTAGGGGGTCATTAGTCATTGCATCTGGTCCTGATGTTTGGCCATGGTGTCACCCAACTTGTCCTGACTGGGTTCTGAGCCTGGAGCTGAAAGACAACTAAGATCTAGGTGTTATCTCTAGTTTGACAAAAACTCTGTTTCTGTGGTCAACAGACCCAAGGCTCTGTTCCTGAGGTTATTTGATTTGGGTCAGAACCTCATTGTCTTAAGGGCTTAATGCTTAAATACATGGTCATGCAAGGGCTTATATGGGAGTCATATATTCTCCAGTCCTCTTGTTCCTCCTCTAAGGGGATTTACCACATCACCAATGACATGCTAAAAGAGGAAAGGTCATGGCAGGTTTCAAACCATATGATCAGTGATGTGAAAGATCAGGGGGTCTAAGCTGCATCACCAGTGATATGCTAGGGGAGGAAAGGTCTTCCTGGGGGCAAGATCTTTGTTTTCTCATTGCTACATACCAAGGCTTTCACCCTGGTGGCATTCCATACCTGGGCTATCTTTCCTACTCTGCTCATGACTGTCTGGCTGCCTACTACACCACCTTAATGATTACAAAAATTTTGTGGGAATTGTCTGAGATAATGTGAACTAAACAGAATTTAGAACAAAGCAAAGAATTGCTAAGTGAGCTCTAGCTGGTTTGGCTCAGTGGATAGAGCGTCGGCCTGCAGACTCAAGGGTCCCAAGTTCGATTCCGGTCAAGGGCATGTACCTTGGTTGTGGGCACATCCCTAGTAGGAAGTGTGCAGTAGGCAGCTGATTGATGTTTCTCTCTCATCGATGTTTCTAACTATCTATCCCTCTCCCTTCCTCTCTGTAAAAAATCAATAAAGTATATTAAAAAAAAGAATTGCTAAGTGAGAACTATTATTATTGGACTAGATATTTGGAATATAAAGTCATCATCAGTGCCAATAAGGAATACACAGATAAAGGTAGGAGGACATGTATACAAATAATTATAGTACAGTGTGCTTTTTTACTGTATAATAAGACTGCGTTAGTGAGCTGCCTGAAATGACAAGCTCATCTTATATTTCTCAGATATTGTTAGGAATGTAAAAAAGTAATGAAATGGAAATTAAATGGAAAAAATTATATTCAGTAACATAATTAAATTTTTAAAAATATTTCTTTCCTGTATTTTTATAAAAACCAACCCTACTTTTCTCTTCCTCTGTGGCAACTATTACTGTATAAGGATAGAATTTTTGTTCCTCTATTGCTCTTAAAACATAATTATTTTTTAAAATTGATTCTAGCACAATTTGTCTTTTTAAAAATTCAAAATGATTGTACATATATAATCTTGCTATGTTTATATGTGTATCTAGGAAGATCTGTCTATCTATCTGTCATCATTTTTCTATATATCTACAGTTTGTGACACTGAAGGGTTAGCAAAAGTTGTTGATACCATATTTTCTTTAATTAGTTTCTTTTTGATGAACACTGAAATGTTTTTTTTTTCTTTTAAGATTACTAAAACAAGCTCTGCTGTGTTGAACTTGCTCATAACCTGTTTCTCTATGAACATATGTTATTTGTTCCTGGATATCTGAAATTTTAATTTCATCAACTCAACTTTGTTTCAAATCAGCTGTAATGCTTATCAACTACCAGGAGATGAAAATTTCTAATTATTCTTCTTTTACTTCAGAAATAAACACAGATATTAATATTTTTTATACTTGTTTAATTAAAATTAGGAAACTCTCACATATTTCCATTAGCCTTTTTGGTTTTTATTAGCAAACTGTTCATTTGTTATTAATGATGTATCACTTTTATTTTTCACTTGCTGTGAAGAACTTTGAAGAATATATTCTGCTTAGCATAATGCTCTCCAGGTCCATCCATGCTGTTGCAAATGGTAAGGGATCTTTCTTTTCTACAGCAGCATAATATTCCATTATGTACATGTACCATAGGTTTTTAATCCACTCATTTGCCGATGGGCACTTTAGGCTGTTTCCAAATCTTAGCTATTGTAAATTGTGCTGCTATGAACATAGGGGTGCATATGTCCTTTCTGAGTGTTTTTCTAATTTCTTGGGATATATTCTTGGAAGTGGGATCACTGGGTCAAATGGGAGTTCCTTTTTTGATTTTTTGTAGAAACTCCATACTGGTTTTCACAGTGGCTGCATCAGTCTTCATTCCCACCAGCAGTGCACGAGGGTTCCTTTTTCTCCCAGTTTTTCCCATTGCTAGGTATCCCAGGCTTTTCACCCTGGTGACATTCCATACTTGGCCTGTCTTGCTAGAACTTGTTGTTTATTGATTTGTTGATGGTAGCCATTCTGACAGGTGTGAGATGGTACCTCATTGTTGTTTTGATTTGCATCTCTCAGATGATTAGTGACTGTGAGCATTTTTTCATATGCCTCTTGGCCTTCTGTATGTCCACTTTTGAAAACTGTCTATGTCTTTCGCAATTTTTTGATTGGATTATCTCCCTTTTGTTAAGTTGTATCAGTTCCCTATACATTTTGGAGATTAAACCCTTATCGCATGTAACATTGGCAAATATGTTCTCCCATGCAGTGGGATCTCCTGTTGTTTTGTTGATGAAGATAAATATCATATGATATCACTCATTTGTGGAGTATAATGACCAAAATAAACTGATGAACAAAAGTAGATACAGAGACATAGAAACATCAAACAGACCATCTAAACCAGGGGTCCTCAAACTGCGGCCCGAGGGCCAAATACAAATATTGTATTTATTCCCGTTTTGTTTTTTTACTTCAAAATAAGATATGTGCAGTATACACAGGAATTTGTTCATAGTTTTTTTTTTTTAAACTATAGTCCAGCCCTTCAATGGTCTGAGGGACAGTGAACTGGCCTCCTGTTTAAAAAGTTTGAGGACCCCTGTTCTAAACTCAGAGGAAAAGCAAGGGAAGGTGAGGGGGTAAGTAATCAAACAAAGGACTTGTATGCATGCAGATAAGCATAACCAATGGACACACACAATAGGGGTCAATGGAATGTGCTGAGGGGTGGGAGCAGCTGGGGAGAGGTCAATGCAGGGAAAAAGGAGCCATGTAATACTTTCAACAATAAAGAATTTAAATTTAAAAAAAAAACGAACAAACACTGTGGGACATTTACATTGTGGAATACTATCCTGTATAATAAAAGCCTAATATGCTAAGTGTCCGGTCACCCAGTCATCCATTCAACCAATCAAAGTGTAATATGCTAATGATATGCTAAGGCTGTTCAATTGCTCTCTGTGACATGCACTGACCACCAGGGGACAGATGTTTCAACCAGTAGGTGAGCTTGCTCTTGGGGTCCAGCCCATTGGGACTGAGTGAGATGGGCCGCATGCCCTGGAGCCCTCCCCTGGTCCCTCCACAGCTGGCCAACCTCCTGCATCCCTCCTCGGCCCCGATCATGCACTGGTGAGGTCCTTTGGCCTGGCCTGCACCTTCTAGCAATCCAGGACCCCTTGGGGGTTGTCAGAGAGCCGGTTTCAGCCTGATCCCACAGGCCAGGCCGAGGGACCCCACTGGTGCATGAAATTGTGCACCAGGCCTCTAATATAGCTATAAAAAAGAGGGATCTCTTACATTTTGGGATAGAATGAATGGACTTGGAAAATATTATGCTAAGTGAAACTAGCCAAACTAAGAAAGACAAATATCATATGATCTCACTTATTTGTGGAATCTAATGAACAAAATGAATTGACCAACAAAATAAGACCTGAAGCAGGGAGGCATGGAAAAGACTGAAATACCTCAATATGGGGTTGGGGGGACAAAGAAGAGATAAACCAAAGAACTTACATACTTATATGCATAGCCCATGGACATAGGCAATAGGGTAGTGAAGACGAAGAGAGGGGGGAAGGAGCTGGGAAGAAAGGAGCAGAAGGGGAATGGGAGATATCTGTAATAATATCAATAATAAAAATATATTTTAAAAAATAAATAAAATAAAAATATATTCTGAATACTAATTATCTCATATATGAATTACAAATATAATTTCCTTAATCATTACTTTCAGTTTAACTTATAAAATTAAATAGAACACATAATATTCATATAATATATATACATACATATATGTACATATATAGAGGATGTCACTGTGCTATATTTAAAATATAAATTCTCTGAAGTACAGTGTAAGCATATTACCACAGTGGATATAAGATATCTTTAAAAAATCTGAGAGAGCTGAACTAATAGATCTGATATTATGTAGTCATCCCCATGGACTTAGGTGCCCACTCACCCTCAACAATTTAAAGGGCAAGTTCTATCTTTAGGGCTATAGTAAAGTTGTTAACTGTCTTTCATATCTACATTACCTTTCCATTAAAAAAATAAAACAATTTAAGTAGCAGACAGCTGTAATTGTTCTGAATCAAAGCCAAATTTCAGTCAACAAGGAGAGATAAATATTCTTAGAAGGTGCTGCAGCATTACTATACCCTACATGCCTTATTTTTTAAACAGACATTACCAAATATAGCCGGGAAAAATCAAAGCACCTGAACTATCCACAAATCTCTTAAAACATTGGGGCAATTTAGAATTTTAAAATAAATTCAAATTATTTCCAGTATGGCCTCATCTCTTGCCTGAAGAATGAGACAATTCATCTGATGTTTTATCACATCAATTTATCTCAAAATTGAGTTGGGATCTTTATTTTCATTATCATTTACTTCTGTTCATGCAATTTTTCTGATTGTAAGTGATTATCATAAGGGGAAAGTCAATCATACTGTTCAGGGATGCAAGACCGTGCATGCATGACCAATTCAACCTTAATGGCCTCTACATAATTGGTAAATTCAACCTTAATGGCCTCTACATAATTGGTAAATTCTAACTGATTTCTTTTTGTATTTTCATTTTTTAATCACAATAAATAAAACTTGGTATAGTTCTGCTGGAAATTCTTAGGGGTGTGTGTGTGTGTGTGTGTGTGTACATTATTTTTGCAACATTCTTTTTTCTAAAAATATTATGTTTAAACAATTTATTTCTATGAAATAACCCTAGTAAAATTTCTTACACAAAGAATATATTTTCCTTCTGAATGGGCACTGTGATCAAAATTAATTTCTAAACTCTAATGGTGAGCAGTAATTAAGAAAGCAAAGTTGGCTAAATGTACAAATCTTAGCAAAGGAGAATTTAAATACTAGTTAACATATTTTATTTTGTTTTAGTTAATCAACTACTTGATTTTACTATTCCAAAATATTTTTGCATTTTTTTTTTCTCACTGCAAGAGAATCAGATGGAGAATGTTTTAGGGCTTAGGCTTTCTTACAATTCTAATTGTCACCATCAATTCTTTGTTAAGGCTAAGAAAAGAAGGCAAAGAAATTGCAAATTCTGTATTACTCCAAATCACAGATAATGCTTAAATATGCAAAATATATACATTAACCTAAACATTTTAAAAAGTATGGTTTAATTACATTACAGTAAATAATTATTTTATTCAATATCTACATTAATTTTTATAACTACTACATTTCTTATTAGGAATGGATTCTCATTTAAATGAGTAAAATATTGTCATAGTTTCATTAATAACCAATTTAGTAACTGAAAAAGTATTATTTAAATTTCTAAAATGTAATATTTCCCTATATTTCAGTCACATGTATTATTTTGGGGTATATAATTATTCTCTAGAAGAGAGAGGTATAATTATTATGATTATTATTATGATTTTTAAAAAATTCTCGGTGATTATGACAGTTATGAATATAAAATGAAACTTCCTTATTGTTATAATATTGGATTTATTATGAATTATGTTTCACCTTTTATGTCCTTAAATATCAACAACATAATGATGGTATACTGTTATATATCTATTTTGGTATTATTAAATTTATTTTTTCTCATCCATTCCCAAACTGACATTAACATCTAAATCATACTATAAGAGACATTGACCTTTCAGTGAATATACAAGAAGCCATTAAAAGAGAATAGAATTGACTAAAATTGTACAAGGCGACAGAGGTAGGGAGAGAGAGAATGTAACTGAATGTATGAAAAAAAAATATTTGTTACAATAGCTTGGGTGCAATTCAAGATCATGGTTATATAATATGCTATCTATAGTTAAAAATATATAATTTCATTATTATTATCAAATCTCACATGCACACAAACACATGCATACCTGCCACTCTAAGTGCAAGACATTAACACAATTGCCAGCTCCAATAAAAGTAGTGCCTTATAAACAAAGAAGCTTGGAATTCTCAGCCAGCTTCTATGTCTTATGAACACAGCATCCCAAGACTCTTAATTCACCTTCTGTTGCTTAGAAGCAGAAAACCTTAGATTGCAATCTAGCCTCTGTTGGCTTGGGATTCTAAAGCAGTTTATAGAGCAGCGGTTCTCAACCTGGGGGTCGCGACCCCTTTGGGGGTCGAACGACCCTTTCACAGGGATCACCTAAGACCATCGGAAAACACATATATAATTACATATTGTTTTGTGATTAATCTGATAAATCTGATCATATCTGACTCATGGAACAATGCTTACAGGAAAAATTACCCTGACACCTGTTTAAAGAAAGCCTTTATTAGGAGTATTGAAAAAGGTATCAAAACTCCTGCATTAGGTGAGATAAATCAGGCTCACCTCAGACTACAATAAGAACAAGTGGAGATTTATAGCCAAAGAGCATGCTGGTGGGAGGCTTCAGGGTGGGAGGGTTTTTTCTGACTATAAAATTACTAAGAGGACACATGGAGATATCAAAGGAAGGAGGAATTCTTGCAAGGCTGACTAAACAGAATTCTTGCTGCGAATGGGCAGGAGTGAGCAATATGAAGGGTGGAGAATGAGGAGTTTGATTAGATATGGAAAGTAATTGCTGGGAGCCGGTCCATCCTTGCTGTTTCAAGGGACCTGGCACATATGGTATACTGTTCTTAATATATTTGCTCACCTTCTTGGCACTATGTGTTTTAACCAAGGTCACCTCTCCGAGAAAGGTTGTTTCCCCAGGTAGAGATTTTCCCCTGAAGTTAGGGAGAAAATAAAACCCCTTACCTAAATGCCAGGCGGGTAGTTAATCACTTTAACTACGAACAATCACCCTTCAGCTACATAATCTTTACTCCCTGGAATGGAGATAAGAAATGCCCTAACCTTTGGAATAGAAATTGACAGGATTAAAAATCAACTGGTATACATACAGAAGAACCTGGCGACTGAACCTGGCCGGAGAACCTAGCGAGAGAACATGGCTACAGAACCTGGCTGGAGAACCTGGAGAACGTGGCTGGAGAACCTAGCAAGAGAACATGGACACAGAACTTGCCTGGAGATTGTGGCTAGAGATCCTGGCAAGGCTGCTGATCAACTGAACGCTGTCTCCGTGTCATTCCTTCTTTGCCGACTCCGTCCACACCTTTGGGGACCCCTGGACTTGCTGGGGTTGGACCCCAGCAAGTAATCATACATCAAAGATAAGAAGATTCTTGCTAAAACTGGGTTCTTCAAAGACAGACGGTAAAGCCCCCAAATGAGGGCTAGTTGAGAAAAGTGCTCAGAGAAGTATGGCTAAAATATGGTCAAGGGGGCAGTTTTTGTAGGTAGTCTTTGACCAGAAAGATGAATACTTTTGAAAACAAAATTTGAATAAAACCAACACTCATTTTTATCAAATGTGAAAGTTTATTAAACCTATAAACATTATGAAAACATAACAGAAAGTGAAATGATAAAACATTACATATCTTCTATTTAAAGATAAATTTGTGTCAAGGGCCCTTACTAACACTTTCTATTGGGTATTCTACTGACACACTAACAAGTTTAATTACTGGAGGAAGAGAAAATAAATGATAAAATATTTGAAATGGAAGTAAGCTGTCTTTTGTAATTAACAAAGGAAATAATTGCCTGCATAAAAACTTTTTAAAAATCTAAAACTTGCCTAATAAAGTTGTTTAGTAAGTTCCTAAATACTAGATTAATGTATCACAAGAGAGTATAGGGGTGGCTGGGAAGAAGATGGCGGCGATATAGGCAGACAAGTTATTTCTTAAGATAACCCAGATGAGCTGCATATCAACTGATATATTTTTAAAATAATTATTTGCTTAAATGTAAAGATAAAATTTAAAAGAATAAAATATATATAAATTCTGTTGTACTCAGTCTATCCCCTCTAAAATAATTTAAAATAAATACTTCCATAAGAACTACTATCTTTTTAAGGTTAGGAAATAATTTTGTTTTACTAAATGTTTATTCATAAATTTATAAATAATTAGGAAAATCATTCCTGCATAAAGTAAAGTGAATATAGCTGTTGATTAAAATAAAGTTTTATACCAATACATTGTTATCACCTTTTACTTAACTATTACAAATTAACAGAACCACCATTCCCTTAATGTACATTCAATGCATAAGTCTCCAGATTTAAGTAAATTGAGCTCAGCTTGCCTAATATATCTTAAATATGATATAAGCCATTAACAGGTTGAGATCAAACATGAAATTATGTGTCTGACAGCAAATCTCTGCTGGCAAGAACAAAATTTAGAGGCTTAAATATGTGTGGAATTAAAAAGATAAGTTTTTCCCTGCAGATACATCTTTCAGGATGAATAAAAATATTTGAGTAATCTTCTCTAAATATATTACTATATCTTTAAGCAAGTAATTTCAAGCTACCTGCATTCTGATACGCCACACAGCTGCCAGGTAAAATAAATTATTCTTTAAAAATAATAAAAATAGAAAGCATGAACTGTTTCACTTATGTATTTATATAAATGTAATTTACATACCTATGCATATATAAATGTATTCAACATTATGTGTTTCTGTGTGTATTAATAAAATTTACATCAAAGAACTTCATGTAAGTGTACATTGACTACTTATATATTTCCTTTTTCTTTCCAAAGGTTACAGTGTTTCAGAGAGGAAAATGATAAATAGTCTTTAAAGTTCAACCATCCTTCACCTATTCCAGTAAGAATTATCCTGATGCCACTCTTTGCTTAAAATAGCTGAACTTGATGTCTGATTGACCATTAGTAAGACATACATATCCCGTTTTGGCAAAATGATGCAATCAGTAGTGAATGTTTTAAAAAAGAAAGAAAGAAAAATAGTTCAAGACTAGCTTGAGGGAAGAGAAATATACCACATAGGTTGACTGGCACATCAAAGACAGAAAGTTAAAACAGAATAGCCATAGGCAATGCTTTGATTATTTAAAAGTTCCTTCTTGAATGTTTAACTTCCCTGTAGATAAGAAACCAAATTCCTATGAGACACCAATTTCTAAGAATTTAGCACCTCAGTAAATTGTGCATAGCATTAAAAGGTGTGAGAGATTTTGTTGAGTGTTGAATACAATCAATCTACATTAATGTATTTAAAATCTCCAGTCATGTATTTAAAAACAAATGTGAGAATTTAAAATGATCCAGTGTTGAACTAGGCAGTAGATACAAGAATAAACAATTCAAAATAAGCTCCAGAATCTCATGAAACTTACACAGAGAAAAAAAAAGCCATCATAGAAATACAAAGGCCCTGAACCTGTTGGAGGACCAGAGAGAAGGCCAATATGACCAGAGCCTAGTCAACTAAGACTTCACACAATTGGTGTGACCTCAGCATGAATGTTTTTAAATTTCACCAAGTACTCTTTCCTCTTTTGTAGCAAGGAAGGTGGCAGCTATGGAAAGAATGAGTATCAGGTAAAGATCACAAGAAAAGTAAAAAATGTAACATGGACATGATCATGTGTTGTAAACAAAAATAGCAAGAATGACTAGCTTACATTTGACCAAGTATTTTCTCAACTGTTTTCTGTATTTCAACTCAGTATGAAATATACTGTTATCTACTACTGAGTGCAAGGATAAAGATTCAATTTTAATTTATTTTATGTAGACTATTTTTGTAAAAACTAGTAATTATATGAAAATATGTACAGCAAATTGATGAATTATATTTAGAAGAGTAGCAGAAGGGATTATTATTTTTCCTTTGTAGCGTATAAGACAATTTTTTGGCCCTGAAAAATATGCCTCCAAGTGGGGGGTCGTCTTATACGCCAGGTACACTTCAGATAGACTGCCCATAGTGCTTGCCCCGTGCCATAGTGGCCTCCCGATGCCCGCCCACTTCATTCCACATACCGTTCAGGC
>NW_006291015.1:2522912-2525291 GCF_000327345.1 Myotis davidii
ATCACAAGAAGTAAAAAATGTAACATGGACATGATCATGTGTTGTAAACAAAAATAGCAAGAATGACTAGCTTACATTTGACCAAGTATTTTCTCAACTGTTTTCTGTATTTCAACTCAGTATGAAATATACTGTTATCTACTACTGAGTGCAAGGATAAAGATTCAATTTTAATTTATTTTATGTAGACTTTTTTTGTAAAAACTAGTAATTTTATAAAAATATGTACAGCAAATTGATTAGTTATAATAGCAAACTGTATTTAGAAGAGTAGCAGAAGGAATTATTATTTTTCCTTTGTACAGTATATATATTTTACCTTTCTTCCTAAATAAATAATTTGAAATTGGCAATAATTTTAATATATCTATGTTTTTCAACTCATAATTATACATACTGCTATAGATTGAATGTTTGTGTACTCCCCAAATTTATGTTTTGCGGCTCTAATCTGAAATGTAGTGTTTAGAGGTGGAATCTTTTGAAAGTAATTAGATTTGGATGAAATCAAGTGAGTGGATCCTTCATGATGGGATTGGTGCTCATATAAGTGGATGAGAGACCAGAGTTCTCTCTGGGCCTTAGGAGAATAGAGTGAGAAAATCCCTGTCTACAAGCCAGGAAATAGGCCCTCACCAGAAGTGAACCATGGAGGCACTCTCATTTCAGACTTGTAGCTAGTTATAGTATTTTGTTCCAGCAGCCCAAGATAGACTAAGAAATGTGCCAAAAATAAAACTGGAAATATTTACTCCTATTTTGTGACATGGGAAGAAGAAAAAGAGGTAGAAAGGAGCCCAGAGTTGCATTGCAATTTTAATTATCTAAATGCCTACTTTTTAAAGTTTTTTTTTAAAATATATTTTTATTGATTTCAAAGAGGAAGGGAGTGGGGAGAGAGATAGGAACATCAATGATGATATAGAATCACTGATCAGCTGCCTCTTGCATGACCCCCATTGGGACCCCAGCCCGCAAATGGGGCATGTGACCTTGACCCAAATTGAACCTGGGACCCTGACCCCGCAACTGGGGCATGTGGCCTTGATCCAAATTGAACCTGGGACCCTTCAGTCTGCAGGCTGAGACTCTATCCACTGAGCCAAACCAGCTAGGGCTCTAGATGCCTACTTTTAATTGAAGTCTAAGAATTAGAGGGATAGTTTTAAAGAATAGTAAACAAACAGTTGTGGTTTATTAGAAAGTAATATTTTGCAAAAAGTATTGTTGCAAATTTTATTGGAAAGTGCGATATCGTTGAATTTATCTGGCATTTCAGTCCAATGTCTAAGAAGTGTTTATTGAGCATGAATTTTAAATAACAAATTCATATGAATATATCAGTTTAACAGACCAAAATATTACCTGTCACTCTGTTGCTCTGCTGTCCATAGTAAAATTAAAACTTGACTTCAGAACCAAGATATCATCCTCTCATCCTTCCCACTTAGACTCCCATAATCACATCCATCTTCCTGCTATGCTTTCTAAACCCATTCTTCTCTCAGCTATTTTCCACAGTATGGTAAATGATCGTTTTTAAATATTCATCTGATCAAGATGCTTCCCTGCACAAAACTCTCAAAAGGCTTACTTACCATTAGCTACAGACAGAAAAAATCCACCCTCCTTAGAGCAGCCTGTGAAGTTAGTGACAAAGGTTGCCTATTTACTTTCATCTTTTTTTGGTTAGCTCATAGAAAAATATAAATAAGATATATACACATATATTATGTATATACATACTTATGTACATGCATATGTACATCATCCCTGTATTGAAGCCTCATTAAATAATTTAAAATTCCCATACCATCTCTAATGGATTTTTTTATATCCTTGTCCATTTTACAGGTTTTCCTGGATTTTCATTTTAATATTTTATTCACTCTTATTTGACTGATACATTGCTTAAATATCACTCCTCAAATTTACTTCTCTTGCTTCTTTGGACAAATGTGCAAAGTCACTTGCAAGATACTACTATAATTATTGCTATGATTGTAAATCCAACACATTATGAAATTCTGAAAGAAAATATTTTTAGTCATGTTTGAAATATTGATTTTTAACAATGAGATTAATAAGTACAGGTAGATTTCAGGTTTTTAATACAAATTTAAATACCTAAATCAAGTAAGATAGTTCATTTTACTTAAATTAAGTAAAAATAAAATATCTGAAATATAATTTTTAAACATAAACTTGTGGTTGGAGGGTTCTTTTTAAATTGTAATTATTGGTACTAATGATTTCCTAAACTCTGAATGAAGAAATACACAAGTTTAATAGAAGTCAATTTGGACATAAATTAGATATTTTTCAAATTGCTTACAAAATTAATCATTTCTTCCGAGTCTGAGCTGCAGAAATGAGACC
>NW_006291015.1:2525535-2532112 GCF_000327345.1 Myotis davidii
TTTAAAATACTGAATTGTTGTATGCTTAATTTATTAAATTTTCTATTCAATTAAATAAAAGCTAAATAATTATTAAGTCTTTTGTTATCATGCCATGTAAGTAATATCATCATACATTTCTAATAGAATATGAATAATTTCTAGTAAATTGTATTTCATTATAAAATTTGTATGTATGGGAGTCAGTTCTTTTGCAGAATAGAGTGTCATGTTTTGAGAGATAAGTGTAAATTTTAGGCCACTCTCTAGTGACCTAATAATATTTTAAAATACAAAAAATGGGCTGAGATTAATCAATTTGAAGGTGGTCAGAATATAAAGAATCTGTATCCATAATATTTAGATAGCAATATATAAATTTCCAAAGGAAAAACTGTGATTTGCTGTATTATAACATTTTTTAAGAATCTTATATAGTGAACTCTAAATATACTAAGTCATTGTAACTTAATGGGTGACTTGAGGTAGACTTCAAGGCTGGATGTGAGTTGAATTAATAACAAATCAACTGGTTAGTTAATAAAGTAATTAACTGTAATGACTGCCATTAGGTGAGGTTCTTGAAACTTAGTCTCGTGACTTGTAGTAACTGGTTAGTAATTAACAATTACTTAAGAGTAAAATTTGATATTACTCCACAAGATCTGCTGATATTTTAAAATATGACTTAGGTGGAATTCAGATACAAATATGATTAGATGAATGGCTCTTAGGTCACTCACCTACTACAGGGAAGCAACGTTGTGTTTAAGCAGGTGATGATTTTTTTTTACCCCCAACTGTACATTAGAGTGTTGACATTTGAAGGAAGAGAAAGAAAGCAACTTTATAAGGAAGGGCTTTTGGCAAATGGGGCAGTCTTTCAGGCAACACTGATTAGCAAACCTTTTTTTTTTTTATTTTAAAGGGTGTGTGTGTTTGTGTGTGTGTGTATGAGAGAGAAAGGAAGGGAGATGGAGAGGTAGAAACATTGATGAGAGAGAAACATCAATCAGGTACCTCCTGCATGCTCCCTACTGGGGATCAAGCCTGAAACTGGGCATGTGTCCTGACAGGGAATCAAACCTGTGACCTATTGGTGCATGAGTCATGCTCAACCACTGTGCAACACCGGCCAGGCATAACAAACCTTTTTAACTCTAAGTTCATGAGGGCATATTAAATACTTTACTTCATAACTACAGAAATAACCCCTTGGTCTTTATATGTGCAGGGCATTTTATTTTCTTTCTTCAAAGGAAACCAATAGAGGCTTTATTTAGCCTAAAAGAATCTGATTTGCAAATTTTTTGATTTTAGCCTGTATGAACATGTGCAACAATAACAGTGTAAGTACAATGCTTGGGTTTGGAAGAGCAGAAGATGACTTTCATGGTGCTTCAATGATTAGATTTAGCCCAGGTTGCAAGTGCACCATATTGGGCGAGTGCAGGAGACAACTGATCATATTTTTATTTCACATCAATATTTTCTATTCTCTCTCTCTCTCTCTCTCTCTCATCAATAAAAATAAATTATTTTAAAGAAAGGATTGGAATTTAATAATTTCCATTATAGATAAGAGTTTTCTCTACTCAGCATATAAATGTTGTTATTCCAAAGAATAATCAAACTGGCTTAAACTAAATAAAGCCTAGAGCCAGAAAAGAAAGCAGAAAATATTGTATAAACAAAGTAGCAAAGGAAGACATGAATCAGTAAAGACAGGCATAACAAAGTGCTGAATATTTTGGAATTAAAAGAGGCAGAACACAGGAAAGGGATTTAGCGACACAAACTTCCAATTGCAAAATAAGTAAGTCATGGTATGTAATGCACAGCAAAGGAAATAGAGTCAATAATATTGCAATAACTATGTACAGTGACAGATTATTGTTAGGATTATCGTGGTGATAACTTCTGCGAGGTATATAAATGTTAAATTACTATATTGTGACCCTAATACTAATATCATATCAACTATGGTTAAAAAGAAATTCTAAAAAGTGTATTAATACCAATCTTAGGAAGGAATAGGAGTCAATTATAGCACTGAATTTTAGTCATATAAAGTATTGTTTTGCTATGAGCACATATATTTATGAGAAATAAATAATAGAAGTATTACTTGCAAATAGGGAGGAGAGTGGGGATTACAATCTATAACACCATGTTTGTCCTTCTAAAGTCACAATTGATAAAAAAAAATAAATAAACAATTAAGCATTGATAAAGAGTGATACTGGAACCAAGTGAATCAAATATTTTATCTCAATCCTCTTGTCCAGAGGGAATAGGTTAGACATACACAACACTTTATTGAATAGTTCCAGAACAGTCATTATACACATTTTCTTTTGTCTTTCTTTATAGAAGGCTTACACTACCTTTTATATAAAATACAAACACTAATTGGAACCAACCTTAGTCCCCAATGCCCATACAGTTATGTAGGAGACATAAAACAGGCAACTAAATAGCAGCATAGAATTTAATCAGTGGATGAGGGATTCCAAATGTTTTATGAGTCAATCTGTCAAGGATAAGGCAACCCCAAATATTTTACAGGATGAAAAGGCGTTTGAATTAAGCTGTGACTTAAGTCTAGAGTTTCAACTAATAGAAATCTCGGGAAAAATCAGAATGGAACACAGAATTACAGATACTTCTATAAAAGGAGCTTAGAGAGTTAGGTGGGACTTCATGTTTCATACTCACACTTGGTTTCTATATTCAATAAGAGAAGAGAAATTGGTGACAGTACAGTGCAACTGATTTATATGATTAGACCTCAGGCAGAGAAAATGTATTTGAGCAATGGCCTGAAGAACCCATGACAAGTGGATAAAACTGCAGATTTGTTCAAATGACACTTTGTTATGAGGTAAAATGGGACAATGGAAGAAAAATATAAAGAAGAGACATATGTAAGAAATAAAGAAGGGAGTAGAATTTATAGTATTTGGACAACTACTTAATGAGGCAAAAGAAGGAACTTGAATACAGAAGGATGACTGAATTTTGGGTCGATTTACCTGAGTACTAAACTAGTGATGTTCAGTGTTTCGGCTGTAGAGGGATGGGTTTTATGGTTAGAAAATGTGGGGTTTTATTGTGGCTGTATGCTCAGCATATTCTAGAATATACCTAGAAATAAATGTAGTGTAAAGTAATATCTGATTGTGAAATAATATAACATTGAAGGTATTAGCAGAATGTAATCATTTTATTTAGTTTTTTTGTTATTTTGTTTAATTTTAGTTATAAATTCTCAGCATACATAACAAATAATATATAGAATTTGACATATTAATATCTCCACCCCTGTTTCTGAATACCACCCCTTACAGTAAAATGCAAGTTAACTAAGAAGTGGTGAAATAATAGCTCTCCCTGAATAAATGAATAAAATGGCATTGTTCTCTGCAGTGCATTTGATAAGCAAGCAAAGCTAGATGCTTTGGTTACAAGATTCAAGCTGATTAGTATCTGGCACATGAAAAGCACACAATAAATGTTTAGTTCTTATCTGGCTTATAAGACAAAATGTGGTTTTACAGATAATCAAATCTATTTCAATTTCTATAAAATTGGCTTTCTGTAATATTTCACTCAACTTTCTACTCCATACCTGTAAATATATAAGTACTTAGAATATTTCATCTGACTAATATATCATGGCTTCAATTAATAAGCAACTGTAGTTGAATATAGTAAATAATATTAACTTTTAATAAGTAGGCTGTTATTCACAACAACAGTTGTGTTGGTTTAGATGTTCTGTTAATATCCTTGATTACATAACCACTGCTCTCATTCTGGAAATATGCATAATCAGAAAAAGGAAATTTGCTTCACATGATATTAGGTATATTTTGTTTGGTTCTCTGTCATTTGAAATAATAAAATTCCCAAATTTTCTAAAGAAAGAGCCTAGAAAATGATCTAGATCATCTACCAAATCAAGTTGATCACATTCTTTAGTGGTCACTTATACAATTAATTATTAAAAGAATAAATGCGGTGTGGTTTTTCTATAGAAACATATTAGTGAACAAATATGAAAGATATTCCTGAGCCTTTTTATTTATTTTTTGCACAGTATATGAGGTACAAAGTAGAAAAACATATCAAGGCAAATAAAATTTTATATGTTGTGTAATTAATGCCTTAAACTAACATTAAATCTAAAAGAAAACAGAAGTTACAATGAAAAATTAGCAAAAAACATAAGAAAAAATACTGTACGGTGCAAATAATTTGTGTAGCAGTATAACATACCTGTAAATTACAGTGTATTATTTGACAAACTAAGAAGCTTTAATATATAATTACTAGGGACCCAGTATACAAATTTGTGCACCTTGAAAGAAACTGTGGGCCACAAGGCTGCAGGAGGCACAGGGGTGGGTTTTGGCCCATCCTCCATGACGCTGCCCAGCCCCTCCCGCCACAGCCCCTGGTCCCCTCTCTGCTGGCAGCCCTGCTCCCGCCATGGCTGCTCTCAACTGCTGAGAGCTCAGGCCCCGCTTGCACCTGCTGGCAGCTCTGAGCAATTGGGGCCAGCGCCAGTAGTGGTGCAAGCTGCGGTTGCTGCCCCAATAACCCCTCAGAAGCAGGGGGAGGTGGAGAAGCCCTCAGGGGTGATCAGGGCCAGCAGCCGCTGCTTGCACCTGCTGATGGCACCAAGTGATTGGGAACTGGCACTGGGCACCAGAGGGGGTGTGAGCAGAGGCTCTGGTGCCAGCTGTGGGTGCGAGAGGGGCCAGCACTGGCAGTGGGTGTGAGTGGTGGCTCTGGCGCTGGCAGCGGATGCAAGCGCCGGGGGGGACCATGGCGCATGGGAGCAAAGAATTTTCAGTAACCACCAGAGACTAACCTTGATGACAACAACCGGTGCCCCGCCTTGTCTGGCGCCCCTGCTCACCTGCTCCACCATCCCACCACAGCCAATGCCTGCTATGTTCCGCACACATCCCCTGGTGGTCAGCGCATGTCATGGTGACCGGTTGTTCCGGTTGTTCTGCAGTTTGGTCTATTTGCATATTAGCCTTTTATTATGTAGGATAAACGAAGTATAAAGATAAAAAAGTTAAGAATGATTTTAAGTGAGGGCTTTATTTTGAAAAGCATTTGGAATAAGTTAAGATTTGAACTGTTTTGAAATGTATGTATATTTACTAAAAAATGCAGAAAGGGTTTCAGGAACTGATCTTGTCTAGAATAGCTGTTTCCCAAACTGTGAGATTATCAAAATCATTTGGGATAATATTTATAATTGCAGATATCCTGGCACTAAACAAGATCTGATTAACAATTTCCGGTATCTGGTAAACAGGGATTGATAGTAGAGAAATGGGTTGAAGACATTGAACAATGCCTGGGAATATATATTCTTAGTTTCTTGAGTAAACTAAAAAATGATTAGGACAATTGGCAATATGAAATTTTTATTTTATAAAGCTCAGTCTGATTAAAATGTGTACAATTTATGGAGAAGTGAATGGAATACATTTAACCAATTACAAGGCTATTGCAAATGCACAGCTGAATCATACTGAATAATTGATATTGTACAATACACTTATTTACTGCAGTCATAACTGAAATAAGGAAATAGCAAATATATTGATGTTAAAATAGCAAATAACAGGGCATGATACACAGTTAGTTAGGGAGGAAGATAAAAATTTTAAACATAACTCGTAGGTAAAATGTTAATTACATTATGTTGGGAAAGAAAGTCTCACATACACATCTTTGGGCATTGCACTTAGCCACATAAGAATGAACCTTGAGCCCAGCTGGTTTGGCTCAGTGGTTGAGTGTCGACCTATGAGCCAGGAGGTCACTGTTCAATTCTCTGTCATGACACATGCCCAGATTACGGTCTCAATCCCCAGTGTGGGGCATGCAGGAGGCAGCCAATCAATAATTCCCTTTCATCATTGATGTTTCTATCTCTCTCTCCTCTCCCTTCCTCTTTGAAATCAATAAAAATATATTTTTTTAAAAAATAAGAAAAAATGAACCTTGAGCCTGGATCACATTCTCACCAAGAGAAGCAGAGCCCTGAACAGCCTGTGCCAGGCTATTGCCTTATATGGGAATACATTTCTCTGTTCCAGCCAGAAATATGGGGTTGAGGCCAGATGCTCTGTTTATGAGAGCTTTTAGGAAAGCCCAAAGCATGAGACTAGAAAGGCTGTCTGTATGGGAAAGCTGCTGGAAATGACTTGGCTGGGCCTCACAAGTCGGGTGGGATGCGGTCTCAGAGAACCACCAGGGTGAGGCTACAGAGTTAGCCATGTTGATGGAGACTCAGATATGGTGCCTGTTTGCTGGCTTTCTGGGGAAGAGCTCAGCAAAGGATCAGCGGCCTCTGCCAGCACTTCTGCCTGGGAGAAAGCTGCCCCTCCAACTTTTGCCCAGACAATTTAGTCCCTCAATTTAGATGCCAGACAATTTAGTCCCTCACCGAATGTCCCTGGTGCCTTCAAGCTGCTGCCCGAGAGCTGGAGCTCAGAGCAAATGAGTCCCAGTGATTCAGTTCGGTCCTTGAAGCACCTGGGACTCCAGCAGCCTTTTGTCTCCCTCA
>NW_006291015.1:2532157-2537028 GCF_000327345.1 Myotis davidii
GTTAGCCAGGTTGATGGAGACTCAGATATGGTGCCTGCCAGCTGGTTCTGTGAGGGGAGGACTCAGCAAAGGATCAGCGGCCTCTGCCAGCACTTCTGCCTGGGAGAAAGCTGCCCCTCCAACTTTTGCCCAGACAATTTAGTACCTCAATTTAGATGCCAGACAATTTAGTCCCTCACCGAATGTCCCTGGTGCCTTCAAGCTGCTGCCCCAGAGCTGGAGCTCAGAGCAAGTGGGTCCCAGTTATTCAGTTCCGTCCCTGAAGGACCTGGGACTCCAGCAGCCTTTTGTCTCCCTCAGCCACAATCTCTGCGGGTTTTCACAGCCAAAAGCCGTGTGGACTTTTCTTCGTGGCACTGGCGCCCTGGGCTGGCTGCCCGGTGTGGGGATGGGACCTCTTGCTCTTTCGGGGGGACCGCCACAGCTGACATATCCCTCCCAATGTTTTTCACCTCTTCAGTGTTGGACAAGCCTCTTCAGTGTCTCCTCTCCTCCTACCAGTCCCAATGCGGCTCCTTTGTTACATTCTTAGTTACAGGATTTCTGTCCAGCTAGATTTCAGGCAGTTCTGAAGGATGGTTGTTTTTGTAATTTTGATGTGGTTGTGGGAGGAATCAAGTACGGCGTTTACCTGTGCCACCATCTTGTGCAGATCTACTTGTTAAATTTGTTGAAAAAGCTCCATACTACTGTTTCCCATAGCAGCTGTATGATTTTGCATTCCCACCAACAGTGTACAAAAGTTTCAATTTCTGGACATTCTCTCTAGCACTTGTTATCTTATTTTGTTGTTTTATAATAGCCATCCTAGCAGGTGTGAAGTGATATCTCATTGTAATTTTTTTTTCCTGATGATTAATGACATTGAGAAACTTTTTGTATACTTATTGGCCATTTGTATATCTTCTTTGGAGAAATGTGTATTCTAGTCCTTTGTTCATTTTTAAATGTGTTTATTTGTTGTTGCTGTTGTTTTTTTCAATTGAGTGTAAGGTGTTTTTTAATATATTTTGAATTTTAGCTTCTTATCATACATATACATGGCTACTGAATATTTTTTCTCAATCCGTAAGTTGCCTTTTCACTGCATTAATTATTTTATTTGCTGTGCAGGAGCACTGATGTAGTGCCACTAATCTATTTTGTTCTTTTGTTTTCTGAGCAGTTGGTGTCATAATGGAAGGATCGTTTTTTGTTTGTTTATTTTTTAAAAATATATATTTTTTATTGATTTTAGAAAGGAAGGGAGAGGGAAAAGGAGATAGAAACATCAATGATGAGAGAGAATCATTGATTGGCTACCTCCTGCACTCTCCCTCATGGGGGTTGGGTCTGCAACCCGGGCATGTACCCTTGATTGGAATTGAACCTGGTACTCTTCAGTCCACGGGCCCACGCTCTATCCACTGAGAAAACCAGCTAGGGTGAGAATTCAGTTTTTAAGATGACTAAAATAAACATGCTATGCATCATGGAAGTAATGTATTTAACCTCTAAGAAGAAGCACTATAATCACTAGTGCTTATGAAATAGGGAACATGGCTAGGAGTGGAGGGTTGTCTGGAAACACTTGTGAGAGAATGGTGTGTGTGTGTGTGTGTGTGTGTGTGTGTGTGTAAGTGTTATATGTGTGTAATTATCTGGGTGGTCAGGCAAATTATTAACTTCTTTGGTTCTAACAAAGAATGTGATAGAAGTAGGAAAATATGAAGATCAAAGTTCTACCGGTTTAATTTTCTAATTAAATTTAGAAAGGAATACCAACAGCCCATTTCTTTCCTTATATGAACTGAGCAAGAAAATATGAAAAACAAAAATCCCACCTGAAAAGAGAGAAAATTAATCATTAAGAGCTGTAATTGCAAAAAGGCTTAAATGTTAATGGATTTGATAAAATATTTATGAATCATATTCAAAAGGCATACAGATTAAGATTAGAGGTCACATAAGCCAACTAACTAATTAAGAAATACCACCATAGAATAAATTATATAATGTGTCAAATATTTTTTTTTAATATGAAAATAATACCACACAGGAAGTATGTGATTTGGGTTATAAATAACTATTATTATATTTATATAATTTATATATCTTTATATAACCTATCTACTAAAAAATAAAAAGGAGGTGGATAGTTGGTTAACCTTTTTAATTAAAAAAATCTTCAATTTGAAAGAAATTCTGAGATTTAAGAAAAGAAACATGAATTAAAAAATTATGAATGAAGAGATAAATACAGTTCCTAAGTTAAAATCTGTAGAAACATAATTTAAAAATTGTTTATTGAGATAAAAACATGTCTTCTTTTCCTATTATTCCTCCTTTTTTCTTTTTCTTTTTTTAAAATATATTTTATTGATTTTTTTACAGAGAGAAAGGGAGAGGAATAGAGAGTTAGAAACATCGATGAAAGAGAAACATCGATCAGCTGCCTCCTGCACACCTACTGGGGATGTGCCTGCAACCAAGGTACATGCCCTTGACCGGAATCGAACCTGGGACCTCTCAGTCCACCTACTGAAGCTCTATCCACTGAGCCAAACCAGTTAGGGCCCTCCTTTTTTTTCTTTTTAGAATATAAATTTGGGGCTTGGGTTTATATATTCAGCTTTATATCCTGAGATTTTATTCAGTGCCACAACACATTCAAGAATTGCCAGGTCCTTCCAATTTTAATCTAAAAAACATGTGTAAAATCAAATTTGTGTTCTCATGTGTCATTTTTTATGAACCCCAAAAGTAGATGAATTAGACATTGGGGATAAAATACATATTTCAAATAGATAAATAAAATAATTAACACATTTTGATTTGATTTAGAAAATATGATTACTTCATATCTATAATGAAAGGCCTGGGGATGGGGTCCCTCAGCTCGACCTGTGTCCTCTTGCAATCGGGGACCCCTCAGGGGATGTCGGCCATAAACCAGCAGTTGGACATCCCTCTTGCAATCTGGGATGCTGCATGCACCAGTGATCATACTTTTCATGCAGGTGAAAGGCATCTTGCTGTTGTATGGGCAGCTACATTTTTTTGCCCTGATTATAAAAAATAGTACATAACATGATCCTCTGAGGCAGTAGTACCATGTTCCCCATCTTATGGGTGGAAAAACTGAAGCAGAGAGAAGTTAAGTAATTGACTTTGTCACACAGTTATAAGTGTCAGAATGAGGACTGACCACAAACTGTGCAAGCCAGAGTCCATGCATGTCATCACTGCATCATCCTGTTTTTTTCAGTGTTAGAGTATCCTTGCCAGGTTTTAATTTTTAAATCTAAGAGAGTGTTTCCAATATATAGGGTAAAGTCCCTAGGCCTGGCCGGCGATCAGGGCCATCTTTGGGGTGACTGGCACCACGTGCTAGCCGGCCTGGCCCCCCAATCATTGCCACTGGTCATCTCCCTCTCAGCAGGCAGATGCTCAACACAGGAGCTGCCCCTAACTGGTGGTCAGTTCACATCATAGCGACCAGTCATTCTGCTGGCCATTCTGCTGTTTGGTCAATTTGCATATTAGGGTTTTGTTATATAGGATTATTAGTTTAACACTATCCTTTTTTCCTTAGTAATTTAAATAATTTTTGCCAGTTTAAAGTCATTTCAAATCAAAGAGTTCAAATTATTGTGTTTTTCAATTCTACTGTGTAGGTTTGAATAATTTTTCAATAATTACCTTATAGATTGTTATCCTGTGGTCTATAATATTTTCTAGACAATTTTAAAGATGTTATTTAACTTTTTTATTTCTGCTTTTTAAAAAAAATATTTGTCTGTATGCTTTGTATGCTGATTCAGATACACATTGTTCATTTATAGTTACTTCCCTTTTTTATTTCTCAGCATTAGCTATGCATGCCTGCATCCAGATAAAATGTTTTTTTAAATAATGATGATTATGTCAATTATTTAGCTGGAGATACTTAAACGACATCACATCAGGAGACTTATTCAGCAACACAGTTATATCAGTTGCAATTGTAAAAATTTAAAATTATTTAAAACCAACTAAAAAGTAACTTAGTCAAGAAAATGGTCCTTATCTCAAATAACAAGTTGTATGGAAATAGGATCAATTCAAGGAGGGTGTTTAAGAGGCATAGCATCATCTCTGCAACCGATTTTTTTTATCAGTTTTCTGGGCAATCCTCAAAACGTTCATAGATTAGAATTTTAGTATTGTACCATGTTTATTGTCAGCATAAAAGGTGAAAATATAAAAATATCCAAAAAGAGAAGAGGAATATTCTTGGTGTGTAGTACTTTTTATTAGCAGGAAAATAAACTATCTCCCAGAACCTTCCCAGGAGAATTTTTTTTTAGTTCTCATCAACCAGAATTGGGTCATTTCTACTGGAACAAACAAAAAATAAGAAGGGAATAAGATAATCACTGATCCCCTGAACAAAGTAAGTTGTGTCCTTGAAGCTAGAGGTCTTGCTCTCCAAACACATGGCCACTGATGGGGAATTTTCCAACAAACTTGGGGCTATGCCAGTAAGGAGAGAAGGGGGGGATAGAAAAGGAAAGCAACCACATTGAGGCATTAAAAAATAAATTCTCTGTTTTTTTTTTTTTTAAAAAAAGGAGCGCTATTTTGGTGTGAGTGATCTAGCTCAGTTTGGCAGTTATCCCAGTTAACTTGCCTTTTACCGTCCAGCAGACATTTTCCAATCACAGTTAATGGAGGTGCAGTGTGACATTTGGGGCCAATTTTTCACACCTTTATGCCCATTGAGCTCTATATTAGAGTAAATGGTATAGCTTCCTATGTCCTTAGCAAACCTAGGATTGGAAGCTTAATCACATTCATTTCCTAGCTATGCATATCTGAGAAAATTAGAAGATGAAAGGTTTTTCATAAAA
>NW_006291015.1:2537143-2544437 GCF_000327345.1 Myotis davidii
GCTTTTCTATTTTTCTTTTCACTTATGATTATGGTTTTTTAAATATATTTTTATTGGTTTCAGAGAGGAAGAAAGAGGGAGAGAGAGAGAGAAACATCAATGATGAGAGAGAATCATTGATTGGCTGCATCCTGCACACCCCCCACTGGGGATTGAGCTGCAATCCGGGCATGTGCCCTTTACCAGATTCAAATCTGGGACCCGTTAGTCTGTAGGCTGACACTCTATCCACTGAGCCAAAGCAGCTAGGGCCTTATGATTTCATTTTATAAAGTGTTTTTGAACTATAAATTAAGTGTACAATTTTATGTTTTGATTTATGTCTAAAACCATAAAATGATTACCATAATCAAGGTAACATACACTTATTATTCCCCAAAGCTAGGATTTATGTTTGATATTTTCTATTATTATGTCTCAATAATGTCATTTGTTCTCTACCCTAAGTATAGTACCTGAACCCACTAATGTTAAATGTTTCTTCAAGTTGTATTGAGTTTCAAAACCCTTCTACAAGGGTTATCAACCCAGTATGCAGCTGTCATTCACTAAGTATGCATTAAATAAAGATATTTGATTCTTAAGTTTAGTAGTTATCTTATATAATAAAAGCCTAATATGCTAAGTGTCCAGTTGTCCATTCAACCAATCAAAGTGTAATATGCTAATGATATGCTAAGGCCACTCAACCGCTCACTATGACATGTACTGACCTCCTGGGGACAGACAGTCTATTGGCCAACCAGTTGCTATGACATGCACTCACCACCAGGGGGAAGATGCTCTGACCCATAGGTTAGCTTGCTCCTGGGATCCGGCCTATTGGGACTGAGTGAGACAGGCCAGACGTGCCCTGGAACCCTTCCATGGTCCCTCCTTGGCTGTCCAACCTCCCGCGTCCCTCCCTGGCCCCGATCATGCACTGGTGGGGTCCCTTGACCTGGTCTGCACCCTCTCATAATCCAGAATCCCTCAGGGATGTCGGAGAGCCAGTTTTGGCCTAATCCCCACAAGCCAGGCTAAGGGACCCCACTGGTGCACAAATTTATGCACAGGGCCTCTGGTGTTCCATAAAATCATCATAAGCACTAAATTAGCAAAAATCAAACTGTTGTTCCTGGAAAATAAGTACATATATGGGTACATGCATGCCTCATAAATTATAATCTAAAATCATTAAAACAACTCATAACTGTAGAGCCTGTTTTCTTTTTTAAACAGAGAAACATGATTCAGAATTAAGTGATTTGCTTGATATCACACCACTAACAGGTGCCAGAGTTGTTTTTTTAAATGTTGTGCATCTGCCCTAAGCCAAAGCTTTTGCACTAAGCTACACTGCTGCATACACTCTCCAATTTTTAGCATCTGTTTACAAAAGTGGAAACCAGAAAGTAGAGCATGGCCTTGTTTAACCATAGATGGGCACTCGTGCATTAAGTGATTAAAATCTTTTTGTGCTCTGTGCATGTGTGCAAATGACTACCAAAGCACAGTGAATAATGATTTTTAGGTTACAAATAAATATCACAGTGAGTAGACAAATATGGAATTCACCAAATGATCATAATAGACTTTATTTAGGGGTTTATGACTTGGCCACTAATAAAAACTATGTTTCAAAGGAAATGCCCCAATCTATGGCATCAATGCTTTTTAGATAACTCTGCTCTTTTATTCTTTTTCCCCCAGAATGATTAAAAAGAATCTCATAGTATATTACAGATATATATATATAGACTCATGAATTGGTTTCTCCCACATTTGCCCCAACCAGGACCAGGGATTGAACCCACAAATCAGGTAGGTGCCCTTGACTGGAAATCAAACTCTTGACCCTTGGTGACTGAGCTGGTGCTCTAACCAATGAGTACATGGGCAAGCAAGCAGCTATTCACATTCAACATGAGTTTGTGAGACCCTTTATATACTGTGACTGACATTGAGATCAGACACGTTGCTAAGCAGAGTCTCTAGGTTAGTTCCTGAATATTCTCATTATCATAACTACAGATTAAATCCATGGATTCTAGAAGATGATGATCAAGATCATGATGATGATGATGATATTTTTAGAGCACAACAAATTAAATATTTATTACATGCTAGGATAGAAGCAATTGACTTTTAGGTTATTTTTAAAAATTGCCAAAACCGGTTTGGCTCAGTGGATAGAGCGTCGGCCTGCGGACTGAAGGGTCCCAGGTTCGATTCTGGTCAAGGGCATGTACCTGGGTTGCGGGCACATCCCCAGTGGGAGATGTGCAGGAAGCAGCTGATCGATGTTTCTCTCTCATCGATGTTTCTAACTCTCTATCTTTCTCCCTTCCTCTCTGTAAAAAAAAAAATCAATAAAATATATTTAAAAAAATTAAAAAATGCTTTGAAATTAAACTAATTATATATGACCACATGCAAATTAATGCAGATAATTTTTCAGTTAATACCTTTTATTAAATGTTCACCAGAAAAAAGGAATGGAATTAATGAGTCCATGCTAACAAATTGAAAGAAATTTTAGTCCGGCTGAAATGGCTCAGTGGCTGAGCATCAACCCATGAACCAGGAGGTCATGTTTTGAATATATCAATATATTAAAATCAAATTTTATTAAGATTTCAGATCTAAATAGAGCTGTGATAGAAAACAGTTAATCACTGTTATAAAATCGTGTTTTTAAAAAATATTTTATTGATTTCAGAGAGAAAGAAAGAGAGATCAAGAGATAGAAAGATCAATGGTGAGAGAGAATCATTGATCTGATGCCTACTGCAGGCCCCACACTAAGGATTGAGCCCACAGCCTGGACATATACCTTGACCAGGAATTGAACCATGACCTCCTGGTTCATAGATGGAAGCTCAACCACTGACCCATGCCAACTGGGCAAAAATTTCATATTTTTATATAAATTGATCCACTCATTCTTAGAAAAATTTTTTATATAAATTATCATAAGATTTTAAAAATTTCATCAGAAAAGTCATGGGATAACTCTATCTCAAAATAAAGTGTAGGAGAAAATAACTACATTAACACATTATATGTCACTGTGTGATGAGAAAAAGAAAAACACATACTTATCTCAATTGATACAGTAAAAGCATTTGACAAAACCCAACACCATTTTATGATAAAAACAATCAGAAAACTAGGAATATAGGTAAGCTCTTTAACGTGGTAGTTATTTATGAAAAGCTAAAAGCTAAGAACATATTTAATGGCAAAGCCTGAAAGCTTTTCCACAAATATTATAAAAAAGAATGCTATTAAACCCCTGCTATTCAAAATTGTACTGAAAGTTCTAAAATTTTTAGAGAAGACAAAGGGGTAAATTTTCATGACCTGCTTTTGGCAATGAATTACATATGACATCAAAAACATAGGCAAAAGAGAAAAAATACAGAAATTAGGCTTCATCAAAATGAAAGACATTTGTATATCAAGGACATTATTAAGGAAGAAAAAGGATAACATACACAATGCAAATTATGTATCCACTAAAAATATATAATGAGCTTTTTAAAACTCAACAATAAAAATGTTGAACAACTCCATCACAATTGAGCAAATACACACTTCTCCAAAGTAGACATACAGATGGCCCAGAGGTATATGAAAAAATTATTAAAGTCACTAATCATCAGATATGCAAATTAAAATGGAAAGGAGGTATCACCTCACACTTGTCAGAATGACTATCATCAATAAATCAACAAATGACAAGTGCTGGTAAGGACGTAGAGAAAAGGGAACTTTAATACACTGCTTGTGGGAATGCAGACCAGTGCAACCACTATGGAAAATAGTATGGTGTTTCCTCAAAAAATTACACATGGAACTACCATTTGACCCAGTGATCCTACTTCTAGGAATATATGCTAAGTAAACCAAAACACCAATCAGAAAGCATATATGCATCACTATGTTCATAGCAGCATAATTTATAATAGTCAAGATCTGGAAACAGCCTAAGTGCACATCAGTAGTTGAGTGAATAAAAAGCTGTGGTACATTTACACCATGCAATACTACACACCTGTTAAAAAAAAATATCTCTTACCCTTTGAGACAGAATGGAGGGACCTGGAGACTATTATGCCCAGTGAAATAAGCCAGTCAGAGAAAAACAAGTATCACATGATCTCACTCATATGTGAAATCTAATAAAAAAATAAACTAAAGAACAAAATACATCCAGAGACATAGAAGCATGGAACAGACTGATAAGATATATACAAATTTCGAAGAAGTAAGTACATAGAAAGATGCTCAATCATATAAATCATTAAGCCAATGCAAAACAAAACCATAATGAGATACCACTTCACACCCATTAGGATGGTATCTAATCTAATAAAAGAGAACATGCAAATTGACTGTGCCTTTGCTACATCCAAGCCACGCCCACAAGCCAATCAGAGTGACTATATGCAAATTAACCCAACCAAGACAGCGGCCGGCAGCCACGTAGCTAGAGCAAGCAAGAGGTTTGGTTGCCCCGGCGATGGAGGAAGCCAAGCTTCTTGCCTGCCCTGGCCAGCTGTGGCCTCTGCTAAAGGCAACAAAGTATCAATAACCCAACCAAGATGGTGGCTGGAAACCATAGAGCTGGAGCAAGCAGGAGTTTCAATTATAGAAGATAAATAAATCCCAGAAATCTGCTTCCAGCCAGCCTCCACTGGGAGCTCGGGTGGCTGGGGGCTGTAGCCAGCCTGCAAACAGCCATCAGTCCTTCACCTAGGATGGCCAGGCACCCCAGAAGGACCCCCCCCCCACCCTGAAGGGGCTGTGGGCAGCCTGAAAATGGCCCTCAGCCCCTCCCCCAAACTGGCCACCCCCCCATGGGGTGAGGGTCCCCACTGAGGGGCGTGGCCAGCCTGAAAATGGCCATCAATCCCTCACCCAGGCTGGCAAGGCACCCCAGTGGGACCCCGACCCTGATCTGGGACACCCTTCAGGCAAACCAGCTGGCCCCCATCCGTACACCAGGGGCTCCTGGGCTAGCAGAGGGATGTCTGACTGCCAGCTTAGGCCCGATCCCCTGGGGAGCAGGCCAAAGCCAGCAGGTGAACATCCCCTGAGGGGTCCCAGACTGCGAGAGGGCACAGGCTGGGCTGAGGGACCCCCGACCCCAAGTGCACAAATTTTTGTGCACCGGGCCTCTAGTAATTTAATAAAAATAAAATAGTAAGTGCTAGTGAGTATGTGAAAAAAAATTGGATTATCCCTACATTACTGCTGGATATGTAACATGTTTTTCTTATGGCAAGCAACAGTTTTTACCTTTAGTAAGTCTTTGAGAATAGAGTAAGAGAGTCTTAATAACAAAACCACTATTCCCATACACTTCTGGAAGATAAGAGGGAAGAGGTACAGTTATGAAGATTTGGGGGGCACTATGTGTGCTGAAAGTTTACTCTCTCCCTCTATATATTGGAAAGGTCTGTGTTTCATTGTTGCCTTTTTTAAACATAGAAGGAATTCTCCAGGAAAATTATTTGGGAAAGTTAAGGTTGCCTAGAAGTACCATCAGTAGATGAGTTGATAAAAAGCTATGGTATATTTATACAATGGAATACTACTTGGCCATAAAAAAAAGGAAATCTTACCTTTTGCAACAGCATGGGTGGACCTGGAGATTATTATGCTAAGTGAAATAAGCCAATGAGAGACAGACAAATACTATATGATTTCACTAATATGTGGAATCTAATAACAAAATAATCTACCAAGCAATTAAAACAGAATTATAGATACAGAAAACAGACAGATATCTGTCAGAGGGAAGGGGTTTGGAAGGCTGGGTGAAAAAGGCAAAGACATTAAGAAAAAATAACACAATACACAGACACTGACAACAATATCGTGATTGCCAGAGGGGAAAAGGGGTTGGGGGAGTGGAATAGGGCAAAGGATGGATAAACGGTGGTGGAAAGTGACTTTACCTTATTAGTGAGTGAGCAATGCAGTATACAGATGATGTGTTATTTATTGAGTTGTATACTTAAACTGTATGGTTTCATTAACCATTGTAACTCCAAAAAAATAAATAAAAAAGAGTTTTGTTTATTAGTGTTGCCCAAAACTTCTATTATTATTATACTGTCCAACAAAAGCTAGCATTTTACCAAAATTTAAAAAAAATTAATTCACTTCTGATCATGTATCTTTGAAATAAGGCAATGACCAATAGAGTAACGGGGGAAATTTTAATTATTAGATGATGTCTCTTTTTTTGCAGTAAGAACACAACATGAGAACACAAATATGTCAGTATATAATACAGTGTTAAATACAGGCACAATATTGCACAGCAGATCTCTAGAACTTACTCATCATGCACAGCTGAAACTTTAAGTTGAATAGAACTCCCTATTTTTCTCTCCCCCAGCTTCAGCAATCACCACTTGACTCTGTGTCTCTATGAGTATGACTATTTTCAATAACGTATATAAGCGAAATCAAATAGTATTTGTCCTTCTGTGACTTCCATGTTTCATTTAGTATACTGTCCTCTAGATTTATTCATATTTTTGCATTAGGCAGCATTGTGCTCTTTTTTTTCAAGGCTGAATAACATTCCATTGCATGTATATACCACTTTTTCTTTTTAGTCATATTAAGATATAATTGATATGAGGTTATGGTAAACTTAATGATTTTATATATGTATATATGTATATATTGTAAAATGATTGCCATTATAAATTTATGTTTATGTGTACCTTACATAGATTAAAGTGTATATTCCTGTTATGAAAACTTTTAAGATTTACTCTTAAGCAAATTGAAAATATACAATACAATACAGTATTGTTTATTATAGTCACCATGCTGTACAGTATGTCCTCAGAACTTATTTATCTTATAACTAGAAGTTTGCACCTTTTACAATATTCCCCCATGTTGCACCCCCTTCTCCCTCTGACAACTACCAGTTAATTTTGTTTCTATGAGCTGGTTGGGGTTTTTTTAGATTCCACATATACATAATGTATTACTGTCTGATGTACTTCGCTTAGCATAGTGTCCTCAAGGTTCATCCCTGTTGTCACAAATGGCAGATTTCCTTCCTTTTTATAGCTGAACTAGAGACCCCAAGCATGAAATTCATGCATGGGGAGGGTCCTTAAGCCTGGCTGGAGATCAGAGCCAATTTGTGGGGTGACCAGCGGAGCAAATGGGGTCCCCTGCTGGCACCCGCCTTGGCTGGCCTGGGGCCTGCGAGCTGAGGGCAGCTCCTGCATTGAGTGTCTTCCCCCGGTGGTCAATGTGCATCATAGTGACTGGG
>NW_006291015.1:2545698-2546638 GCF_000327345.1 Myotis davidii
GCAGAAAATGAGTCTATTTTCATTTCTTTCACTTTTATACAACATGTAAAAGTATCAGGTGATATTAAGGTTTGATAAGCCAGAATGCATGCTGTTATCTGTAGAATAACAAGACTAGCAAAAGATAGAAGCATATGTATTAATAATATGTTGGCCACGATGAGAGAAAAAAGGAAGAAAGAGAGAGAGAGAGAGAGAGAGAGAGAGAGAGAACCCTATTCATAGAATAGAGGCTATCTTAATTTAACTCAAACATTGAGTTCATTCACTATTGATTTACTCATTTTAAATTTGTGGGAGCTTCAGGTCTCAAGCAACTGTTATATCTTATATTGTGGTGACAAGTTTTGGAATATCATATTTTGCTAAAAAGAGTTTTGGCCTCTTATATTGTAAGTACTCAATATAATATTACATAAAATGTTTTAAAGTTAGATATTAAGAATTCATATTAAGTATATTATAAAGCCAAAACAAAATCCCATTTTAATATTAGGATTGATCCTATGCTGGGCATTTATATGTGGAGTGGATACACATGTTCATTGGAACACTAGTTTCTTTTTACTCCCAATGAGTTAAAAAAAAATTAAAACACCCCTATCAATTGTTATAATGATACATGCAAATTCTTCCCCTTATTAATATACTAGTGGCCCATTGCACGAAGATTCACACAATAGGCCTTCGTTCCCCTGGCTGCCGGCACCAGTTTTCCTCCGGCACCCGGGACCCAGGCCTTTGGTCTGACCACAGCAGCGAGGCTTCGATTCTCCGCTCCGGTTGCTCCCAGCCCCTCCTTTTTTTTTTTTTTCCAGCTCCTCGAGTGGAGGCCAGGACTGGCTGGAAGCCTGTTTTGCCCCTGGCAACTCAGGTCCCCAGCCACTCCTTGAGTGGAGCCCAGGGCCCCAGCCCCTCCTTGAGTGGAGCCCACGGCAGA
>NW_006291015.1:2546758-2549261 GCF_000327345.1 Myotis davidii
CTCCCCCCAGACTCCTTGAGCGGAGTCCAGGGCCATTGGGAAGCTTGGCTTCCTCCATTGCCAGGAGAAACTCAAGCCTCCTGCTCGCTCCAGCTCCGTGTC
Source organism: Myotis davidii (assembly GCF_000327345.1). Lineage (NCBI taxonomy): Eukaryota > Metazoa > Chordata > Mammalia > Chiroptera > Vespertilionidae > Myotis > Myotis davidii. The sequence goes on from NW_006291015.1 coordinate 2,546,861, forward strand.
CACTGCCATCTTCAGTCATCTTCAGTATTCGCTCTGCGCTTGCATATGCAAATTAACCATCATCTTTGTTGGGTTAATTTGTATAGTCACTCTGATTGGTTGGTGGGTGTAGCAGAGTGGTGGAGTGATGGTTAATTTGCATGTTTCTCTTTTATTAGTGTAGATGAATCTTGTAGTAATCTAGTCAGATAACACAGTTCCTATAATGTATTAGTATGATGACAATGATAACAGGCAATTTACTAGTAAATAACTTCTTTAAGTTTTCATAAAATGAGGATAAAAATAGAACCTAACTTATAGAACTTTAAAGATTTACCAGGTAATATATGTACAGTAACTATTTAGGTACCTTACAATGTGTATATCATATAGTAAATCCTCAATCTTTACTAATTTATTATTATTTTAATCTTATGAAGCCAACTTCTTCTCCTGTCAGGCTGGTATTGGTTATTACTTTACAGCCTCAATGTGTTGTCTTAAAATATTTTAATTCCTACTTACAATTTTATGAACCTTAGCAGTGATGAGAAAATTCTTCCCTGATTGTATGCTTCTATCCCATTTACCAATATATTGAGAGAATGTACCAAGAGATAAGAACATTTTAATGGGGTTAAAATGTGAATTTACTTGAGCAGTCACTGAAGAATTTTATCTGAATAATTTTCCTGAAAACTTTTCTCTCATTAAGGTAAATCGAGATATGAGAATTGATTATCTTATTTTAATGTCCCATTATCTTACCTGAGATCTTTGATCTACTTGAACATTAAAATTAGATATGGTCCTACCAAAGCCTCAGACAAAGTTCTCGTAGAAAATAAGCTGAAAAATCATAATTATAGTCATAAAGTCTTTGGTTCTAATTTCCACTCCAGCATAATTACTGTGTCACATTGTATCTTTAATGTCAGGTAACACTGACCTGACAACTATCTAAATATATAAAAGGTGAGCAACTGGAACGGCAGAATGTATAGAACGACTGGTGGCTATGATGCACACTGCAGCAGCCAACCAGTCTGATCCACAGCCACCACCGCCTCCTGGGCGCTTTACACCAGCATAGTATGCAAATTAACTGCCATGTTTGTCAGATAATTTGCATAGTCACTCAGATTGGCTGGTGGGCATGGCCAGTGGGTGTGGCTTCAGTGTAATGGAGGGACGGCTAATTTGCATGTTTGTCTATTACTAGACTATTAAAAATAATATAAATAAACACTTCATATTCTAGAAATAAATGTAACTATTGCTAATTGGGTTAACAAATACAATTTTTAAAAAGAATATAAGTGATCCTCATTAATTTAATGTTGGTCTTATTTGATAATATAATTACTATCCAATGATTTCTATAATAGGAAAAAAGGAATTCTTTCTGTGCCTATTGGAAAACTTGTAAGTAGAAGTAGTATGTTAATTTAGACATTAAATTTAGAGAATATTTATTTTCAATTCCTAAGATTCAGCAGTAGAGTATCAGGCTTTTATGATGATATTTTTGTTAAAAGAAATTAAAGAGGGAACCAATAATGTGCTATATATTTATGAAGGCATTGCAATGAACATGAATACAAATTTTAGTTTAGCATGCACTATTTACATATCAAAGCACAACACCAGTACATATTAGAAACAAAATCACTTTTTAATAACTATTTAACCTACATTTATTTATCCTTAGTTCACTCAAGTTTGCATTTCCAGTGATATTCAAAATGTTAGATATTAGGTATGTGTACAAATAGAATCATCATAAGGATTACCAAGGCTTTTATTACCCTTATTCTACCAACACTCTTCTTAGCCACAGCTTTCACATTTCTAAACCAAACAGGTAAAAACTTATTTAAAATCACATAGCTACAACATTGTCTCCCCACCCTGGTGAGACGTCATCCCACCCAACTTGCAGTACCCTCCAAGCCACTTCCAGTGGCTCCTCCATGCAAACAGCCTGTCTTGGCTCCTGCTTTGGACTTTCCTCAAATTTTTCAAGCAAGTGGCAACAGACCTCTGCATGCCCTGTACCTGTTGCTAAGTGGCCACAGGTCTGGTACTAGCAGCAGCCAGCCTTGGTTTGCAGCTTGGCCTCTCCTGGACACCTCTGAGATCAGCACAAGTAGCAGCTGTCTGCAATTCACTCTGTAGCTCATAGCAGGTGGCCCAGGGTAGGAAACAGGTGGTAGTTGATCTTAGCCCTGCACTTCCTGGGTTGGCCTCAGACACAGTGCTTTGGGTGAACAGCTTCAGACCATGTCAAAGTGTTACAGAACCACCTCCACAAGTGATTCACTCAGGGATGACCTTAGCAAACACCAAAACCCCACTGAAGTGAGTCCAACTCTGTAAAGTTGGCCCCTGCACAGCAGCTTCTCCACCGTAGTCCCTG
>NW_006291015.1:2549516-2561452 GCF_000327345.1 Myotis davidii
ACATGAGGAACTGTATTTAAAGGGCCAGAAGGTTGAGAACCACTGCCCTAGAGGTCTTGACCTCCACTGAGCCCTATAGGACACCTATTGCATAAGGACATTCTATTAAAACCGGGAGGCGTAGCAGCTTTACCTAATATATAGAAACCAACATAGGAAATGAGGAGCCAAAATGAGGAGACAAATAAACTGATTCCAAATGAAAGAACAGGAGAAATCTCAAAAAAAAAAAAAAAACCAACAACAACAACAACAAAAAAAAGTCAGTGAAATGGAAGCAAACAAACTAACATATACATACAGAGTTAAAATCATGGTTGTGAGGATGCTCATTGAACTTAGTGAGAACTTAATCGAACCTGGGACCCTCCAGTCCGCAGGCCGATGCTCTATCCACTGAGCCAAACCCGTCAGGGCAGTGCTATACTTTTTTAAAAAATTTTAAGTAAACACTTCATAGTCTAGAAATAAATGTAACTATTGCTAATTGGGATAACAAATACAATTTTTAAAAAGAATATAAGTGACTCTCAATCATTAATTTAATGTTAGTCTAATTTGATAATGTAATTACTATCCAATGATTTCTATAATAGGAAAATAGGAATTCTTTCTGTGCCTATTGGAAAAAGGACATGGAAACCATAAAAAAGAACAAGTCAGAAATGAAGAATACACTAATTGAAATGAAGAATACCTTATGGGGAACCAACAGCAGAGTAGAGTAGATATAACAGAGGATCCAATCAGCGATTTGGAAGATAAGGAAGCAGAATACAACTAATCAAAATACCGAAAAGAACAAAAGAATCCAAAAGACATGAAGATAGTGTAAGGATCCTCTGGAACAGCTTCAAGTGTACCAATATTTGCATAATAGGAGTGCCAGAAAGAGGAGAGAGAACAAAAAATTGAAAACATATTTGAAAAAATAATGACAGAAAACTTCCCTAACGTGGCGAAGGAAATAGACGTACAAGTCCAGGAAGCACAGTGAATTCCAAACAAGATGAATCCAAGGAGGCTCACACCAACACATATCATGATTAAAATGTAAAAGGTTAAAGACAAATATAAAAGCTAAAAAAGTTTATCACCACCAAACTAGCATCTCAAGAAATGTTGAAGGCCCATTTTTAACAAAAAGAAGAAAACAAAAAGATAAAATATGTAGATAATAAAATGGCGATACATACATATTTATAATAATTGCTTTATATATAAATGCTTCCATCAAAAGACATACAGTGGCTGAAAGATTAATGCTTCAATAAAAGACATACAGTGGCTGAAAGATTAAAAAAACAACAATACAACACCCTTACATATGCAGTATACAAGAGACTCACTTTAGTTTGAAAGAGACACACAGACTAAAAGTAAAGGGATGAAAAAATATATTTAATTAAAATGGAAACAAACAAAAATGTGTGATAGCAATACTTATACCATATCAAAATAGACTTTAAAACAAGCTATAATAAGAGACTAAGAAGAACCCATCAATTTCACTTCTGGGTTTTTATCTGAAGTAACCCCTTTAGTTATAAATCCCTCACCAATACCATCCCAGCAAACCTTCAAATGATATGTTTGCATAGATTAGGTTTATCTTTTCCAGAACTTTACATGAATAGAAAAATAGAGTATATAGTACTCTTCTGTGTGTTGCTTCTTCCACTGATAAAATATTTTTCATATTCATCTATACTGTGACAAGTAGATAGACTTCATTCCTTTTATTGTTGAATACTATTTTTCTATAAGATTATATCAAATATGTTTATTCAAATGTAGATAGACTATTGTTCTTTTTCTACTTTCTGGCTATTGAGAATAAAGTTCTTATGAACATGTACATATAGTTGTTTATGGATATAGATTGGGTAAAATATTGGGATTGGATTTGCTTGGTTATATGTTAACAAATTTAATTTTGTAACAAAATGACAATATTTTCATAAGTGGTTGTGTGAATTTGTATAACATTAGGCAATGTAGTGGAGATCCAGTTGCTCAACATTTTTGGCAAATTTAGTATCAACGGTCTTTTATTTTTTTTATTTCTATTTTTATTTTTTTAATATATCTTATTGATTTTTTTACAGAGAGGAAGGGAGAGAGAGAGCTAGAAACATTAATGAGAGAGAAACATCGAGCAGCTGCCTCCTGCACATCTCCCACTGGTTATGTGCCCACAGCCCAGGTACATGCCCTTGACCGGAATCGAACCTGGGACCTTTCAGTCCGCAGGCTGACGCTCTATCCACTGAGCCAAACCGGTTTCAGCATCAAGGGTCTTTTAAATATTAATTGTTCTAATGGATGAAAAGTGGCATGCAATTAGTTTTATTTTGGATGTCCTTGATGACTAATGATGTTGATAAACTTTCCATAAGCTTATTGTCCACTCATTTTTCTTTATTTTGTGACAGGTTTACTTTTTTAATTGTATTATATTCCTACTAGAGGCCTGGTGCACCGAAATTTGTGCACTCAGGGGGGTCCCTCAGCCTGGCCTGTGCCCTCTTGCAGCCTGGGACCCCTTGGGGGATGTCCACCTGATGGCTTAGGCCCGCTCCCCAGGGAATTAGGCCTAAGCTGGAAGTCAGACATCCCTCTGGCAGCCCAGCAGCCCTTGGGGGTGTCCAGTTTCCAGCTGGGAGCAGGCCTAAGCTGCAGTCGGATCTCCTTAGCGCTGTTGAGGAGGCGGGAGAGGCTCCCACCACCACCACTGTAATGGCAGCCATCAGCCTGGCTTGTGGCTGAGCAGAGCTCCCCCTTGAGGAGCAATGGCTATTTGCAGGCTGGTCAAGCCCTCCGGTAAGGACCCTCACCCCATGGTAAGGGGCTGAGGGCTGTTTTCAGGCTGGCCACAGCCCCTTCATGGTGGGTGGTTCCACTGGGGTGCCTGGCCAGCCTGAGTGAGGGACTGAGGGCTGTTTGCAGGCTGGCCAAGCCAGCCAGCGACCCAAGCTCCCAGCCCCTCCTTTTTTTTATTTTTCTTTTTTTTTTTTCAACACCTCTGTGAGGGGAGGCCAGGCCAGCTGGAAGCAGGTATTTGCAATTTATTTGTCTTCTATAATTGAGACTTCGTAGCTTTGAGCGGAGGCCACAGCTGGCCAGGGCTTGCAGGAAGCTTGGCTTCCTCGATCACCTGGGCAACCCAAGCCTCCTCCTTAATCCAGCTCCATGGCTTCTGGCAGCCATCTTGGTTGGGTTAATTTGCATAGTCACTCTGATTGGCTGGTGGGCATGGCCTGTGGGTGTAGCAGAGGTATGGTCAATTTCCATGTTTCTCTTTTATTAGATAGGATGATTGAGTTTAATATTTCCTGTTAAATATTTGCTAGATATTTATAATATTCATGTTTTCTCTTGCCTATGATTCATCTCTATTTTTTTAACAAAGCCTTTTGAAGGGCAGAATGTTGTAATGCCAGTTAAATTAGTCTTATCATTCTTCCCTTTTTGATAGCTGCTTTTTTTGTGTTCTATCTAAATAAACTTAGCTTGCCCCAAGGTAACAAATATGTTCTCCTTTTTTCTTCCCACATTTTTTTTTTAATTTCCAGTTTCTATATTTGGTCTATGACCCATTTTGATATTATCTTTGATATCATCTGTGTGGTATGAGTTAGGTGTTATGGTATTTTTCTATGTATTTTATTTTTTAAGACCACTTTCCTATACATATGCATGGTATGTTTAAAAAATTAATTCATCATAATGTATTTGGGTCACTGTATATACTGTCTGTTTTGTTACATGTTTCTACTTCTTGAAAATACCACACTTGTCTGATGACTATAGATTTAGAGTATGTCTTGAAATCAGTTAGTGTACAGCCTTTAACTTTGTTTTACTTAGCAACATTTTTTTGGTCATAAATGTCATACTGACAAGGAGAACTATAATTTTAAAAAGTTCTCTGACTTCAAATTATACTAGAAAGCAAGAATAATAATATTATTAATAATAAGCATGATATTGGCAGGAAAACAGACACAGAGACCAATGGAACAGAACTGAAAACTGGTGAACACAATTTTTATGACAGAATTTTTGAAGAGCAACTTTTCTTAAACTACCCATTGCTAATCACTAGCTTGATTAGAAATTCTCAAATGAAATTAAGTTTCTTCTTTATCTGCAAGTTTGGGATAATGAACATTCTACAACCTCATTAAATCCCTACCTCATGAAATCTCTACTTCCTTTAGTTAGCCATCTTATACATCCTTGATGTGTAATATTTCTCAGAAACATCTTCTGAATTTAGCCTAGATCGTTTCCTATACTTCCCTTTAATCACACTTGTCACTTTTTATTATTACAAACCAAGAGTAAAACATATCTTTGATTTATTTTTTTGCTATCATTAACACTTGCACAAAATACCTCTTAACTCTGCCTTATAAGCAAATGGTAAGTTACATTTCTTCCTCCCCTGAAAAAGTAATGCTGTGCCATTCTCAGTGCATTATATTAGAATATACGTGATGTATGTTTGTTTCATTATTGGTGATGTAATCTTCAATTACATTAATTATATAAATATTGTGTCAACCAGGTTTTTCCTTTCTAAAGTTATGATTATAAAAAGTGATTTTGAAGACATATTTTGAACTATAAAACTATCTTGTTAATCATCAAGCTTTCACTGAAACATTTAGCATTCATGGATATGTCTTTGCTGAATCAACCTTGATGGCAGCAAAATGATGATTTTGTAATTTATTTCTTTTACATTTATTATTATTACTATTATTATTATTATTATTCTATATGGAAGGCATTTCCCTCCAGACTCGCCTCCCTATTTTTTTTACATAGTAGTGTTGAACAAAGTTGTATAAATTCTGCATGGAAGACATTATTCTATTATTCCCTCCAGACTCGCCTCCCTATTTTTTTTTACGTAGTAGTGTTGAACAAAGTTGTATAAATTCTGCACTAAAATTTGGTCAGAATTGACATGATTAATGTATTAAATTCACCATACATAAATTATATTTTTCTATTTAGTTTCCTTCTCTGTTGCTACTCTAAATAACACTAGAAAGTCTTGAACTTTTAAAATTTTATTTTTTGCAAGGTACATTTTTTATGTTGCTATTATATAGCATTGACCAATTATTACTAGATTGGTAAAATGTGTCTTTGAAACTCTGAACGGCTCTTTATTCAAACGCAAATAGTTTAGAAATTATTTGTAGGTATGTATAAAATCTCATAACATCGCCTTGGATAAACAAATCGTACAGTTCATGAAAAATATTTTTTATAATTTTTATGTATGTTCTGAGGATTCTTACATTATCTTTTAATGATAAATATTTTCAGCAACAAGAATATCTCTATAATTTCTCTGTTTATCTAAATTCTTACAAATAACATAGTAATGGCACCCCAAAGATGTCAACAATCACTTGTGAATATAACTTACAGGGAAATAAAGGACATTGGAGACATGATTAAGGTTAAGGACCTTCAGATGGAGAGATTATCCATGTAGGCCCTTATTAAACACAGGTTCCTAAAAGCAGAGAACTTTTCCCTGAGGTAAGAACCCAGGAGAGAGATTCAACTTGTCAATGAAGACAGAGGAAGGCCTTCAAGAGCCAAGGAATTCAGATAGCCAGAGGAAGAAAGCTCTTCGGGCAGAGGAAGGAGATTAAGGTCAGAAAGGTAAATGCACATGAATAAAGGAAGAGTATCAGAGAAGAAATAAATGAAGGCAATATAACATATGGTATTGTTCTTATTCTTAGTCTAATATGTAACTGTTTAAATAAACCATAGTAACAGATAAGTGTTGAATGTTTATGTCACCACAAATTAATATGTTGAAGCACTAATTCCCAATATGATTGTATTTAGAAGTGGGGCTTTTGTGAGGTAATCAGGGCTAGATGAAGTCATGAGAGTGGGGTCCACATAATGGCATAAATCCTCTTGTAAAAAAAGGAGACAAGAAATCTTTCAGCCATGATGCTCTGGCAAGAATGTGGCTAAAGGAGGCTATTATCAGACATACCATCTTCTGACCTTGGACTTTCCAGCCTCCAGAACTGTGAGAAATAAATGTTTGTTGTTTAAGCCACATAATCTATGGAATTGTCTTATAGCAGTCTACACTAAGATAGTAACACAGATTTTGATGATTATACTACATGTATATATGATGGAAATGAATAACCAAAATGTCATAAGGGGGAGCCAGCCTTTTTCACATCTCCACCTTTCCTACCAGTCTTGATGTAGCTTCTTCTGTAAATCCTTCATCTTCTGTAAATCCTTCATTTTATGACTTCTGATCAGGTAGTCTTCAGTTGCTTATTTTGGTTGATTGTTTCATTGTTTTAGTTATAATTCCAGTTTGGTTCCAAGAGGAGGTGAATACAGTTTCAACCCACTCCCCTGCCATTTTAGCTCCTGCTTGGGTGTTTTCTATTATCTTGTCCTAAAATTGGTGTTTTGATCTTCTGTTCCACATCTAACCTTGTTGATTTCTTCTAATGTCTTCATTTCAGATATTGTATTCTTCATCTCTGTTTTTTTATGCTTTCTTTATTGTTGTTATTTATGCTTGTTATCTCTTTGTTTAAGTTTACACTGAACTTATACATTCATCCCCTAAGTTCCCTGAGCATCTTTATAACCATTGTTTTGAACTCTGTATCTGGTAGACTGCTTTCCTACATTTCATTTAGTGCTTTTCCCTGAGGATTTCTCCTGTTATTTCATTTGGGGCATATTTATTTGTCCTTTCATTTGGCTGCCTCTCTGCATTTGTGTCTGTGTATTAGGTAGGGTGTATTATATAGGAAGTGCCTGTGGGGCTCATTAACACAGTCTCCCTGGTCACCTGACCTGGCTGCCTCATGAATGTCTCTAATCCTAACCCAAACAATATTACCACCAACCTAGACAATGACATTTTCCCTGTCTCCAAACTTTCAATGAGATGATAGACTGGAAATATCCAGAAATAAAGATTCCCACTTACACCATGCCCATAAGCTTTAAAGTTTCCCAGCTAAAAAAAATAGTGACTTTATCTATTTCTCAGAATAGTCATAAAAATAATTATGAACAGCCATGACATTTTTATAAGTTTCCATACACTATACAACCAAATTTCTATAAATAATTAAGAGAGTTGGTTTTCCTCCATTTTAAGTTCCATTATCATATTCTGTATAAGTTGCCTGTTGATAAAAGAGGAGAATTGGTGGGAGTTTTTGAAACCAAAGGTCATATTAAGAAACAAGAAAAAAAATTCCATCTAAGAGTGCATAGAACAGAAATTGAACCCCAACAAGGAGAATATCATTCTCCCACAAGTACAAATGGGGAAAAAATTTTATTGACCATATTCAATTATTTTCAAATATATGCTCTGAATAGTTTAAATGTCACACTTGTCTTTGGAGTAGCCAGTATCTACTTTCTTATGGCTAAAAGAACTTTTATTTAAACCAGAACCTAAGCAAAAATTAAACTGTTGAAAATGAGACTTCTTTAACATAGCCTTTTCATTTTGGTTAAATAAGAAAAATAATTTTTTTACTTAAAGGATGCGTTTTTATTTTTTTAACAGAGTGTAGTATTCCATTGTGTAGATGTACCACGTGATTTTAATCTATTCACCTGCTAATGGGCACTTAGGCTGCTTCCAAATCTTAGCTATTGTAAATTGTGCTGCTATGAACATAAGGGTGCATATATCCTTTCTGATTGGTGTTTCTAGTTTCTAGGGATATATTCCTAGAAGTGGGATCATTGGGTCAACTGGGAGTTCCATTTATGTTTTTTTGAGGAAACTCCATACTAAAAAGAATTCTTACCATTTGAAAAACCATGGACAAAACTGGAGAGCATTATGCTAAGCAAAATAAGCCAATCAGAGAAATAAATATCACATAATCTCACTCATTTGTGGAATATAATTAACAACATAAACTGATGAACAAAAACAGATCCAGAGACAGAGAAGCATCAACCAGACTGTCAAATCTCACAGGGAAGGTAGAGCAGAGTGAGGGTAAGGGGGAGAGATCAACTAAAGGACTTGTATGCATGCATATAAGCCTAGCCAATGGACATAGACGTTAGGGGCATGAGGGCATGAGTAGGGGATGGGGGTGCTATCTGGGGGGTGGGGTAAGGACACATATGTAATACCTCATTCAATAAAGAAAAAATATTCCTCAAAATATTTTGAAACACATATTTTACAAAGAGGTTTTGACTTAGCAATCAAATAAATGAACAAATTAGGTTTGAACTATGGCTTGAAACCCAATTAAAACAAAATAAAAAGACTAAGAAAGTATTAAAAAATGAATTTTTTTCGACATATGTAAAACTTTAGACAATTAAAAAATTAATGTTTTTTACATGAACTTCTTTATTATCAGAAAAATAGTCAGGAATTAGAGGCACTCTTCTGGTAAGTCAATATTTTATTTTAGTAGGTCAAATTCTATTTCATTATCTTCTTTTCAATTCATGTGAGAGGAACCCTAAGGTCTTTATTTGTCAGCATATAGAGGCCCCTGCACCCATTTTAGCAGCAGCTCAGCTTCCCTCCTCCATGTGAACCAGAATTGGTGGAGCCCAACCCCTCTCAAATCCCCTCAATTTCATAATTGCATGATAGGTAGTCTCAAAAACGCATCTTCAAAAATTTGTGCTAGAATGTCATTGAGGGAACCTCTTAGGGTGAGCACTGCTAGGGGAGGGGTAGTTGTTCGCCTGTAAAACTTTGACAGGTCCTGCACACTGTTCTCCCAGAGGAGGGGACTCTCCACTGCTTCATAGAAAATCTGCTGGCACCTCTGCTGCCTCACTTTGTCCCCAGGACTGGTCCCCACTAGACAAGAAGCCTGTCGGTCTAATGGTGACAGTGCCCCCTCCCCAGTGTTCACAGTGTATATCTCCCCTTTGGAGAGGTAGGGCATCTCTGAGATGTACTGGTATGTGCACTGCCTCTACAAGGAGAGTGGTGATGCTTGCTCAGCATCATGAAAGTACTTCATAAGGAATGGCACCAGTTGAAATAAAACAATAACTTTATTATTTAAAAGAGACTATATAATGGAATGATGAAGGCCAAAAACAGAAAAAAGAAAATAATAAAAGCAAAACTGGCCCCAAACCCCAAAGTAATAAAAAGATCAAAAAAGAAAGTATGCCATGGAGAACATAAAACAAAATAACAACAGAAAAGAAAACAAAAATATCAAGGAGTGGAGGGAAAATGAGTTTTTCCCTTGGGACAGCATGAACACATTCAACAAGGGGCCCTTGAGTTGGCTCCTCCACAGGCAGCTCCTCCTCTGAGGCTGGAACCAGCAGGGGTCCCAGGAAGGGTTCTTCTCCCAGCGCTGGTGGGGCCTCAGTTCTGTCGGGGGTCAGCCCTGGCTCCACAGCTGCAGCTGCAGAGGCTGCTGGAGGTGGCTCAGGCTCTGGAGGTGCACACGTCTCCAGCTCTGCCTCCAGCTCCTCAGGATGGACTGTAGTAGCTGTTACAGGATGAGCTGCATCTGCCCCTGGGCTGGCGCTGGAGCTGTGTGAAAAGAAAAACTCACCCACATGCCAGTATCCCTTGTGCCCCCCAAACATAGAACACAGCTAGAGCCCAGGACCCACCAGAGGACGCCCTCCTCGCCCACAGTCCAGCAGGTGGGTGGTCTGAGGCCAGTCTTTGCTCCTGGCCAGGCTCTGGGGGTGCTCCCTGTGTGTCTGGCCACAATCCCTCTCCATAAGCTCACATGGACCTCCCCACCCATTCCACCCCCACCATCCCACCTTCTCACCCTTGGGCTCTGCCTCCTTGGGCTCCAGGTCTTCTGGTCTGGTGAGATTCGCACAGCCCTAGCACTGCAGGACAGAACTGAAAATGGCTATCCACCTATTGGGACTGAGTGTCTTTGAGGTTGGAGGCTTGTGGGGCCTGGGCGGCTCCAGTGGAGGAGTCCTTCTCCCCATGGGCCCTGGTTCCCCAGACCCCCAGGTGGCCACACTCACTTCAAGCCTGCTGTGGCCCTCAGGGGTGTGGCTCCCTGGCCCCTCCCTGCTGGGCATGGGGCGGGGTCTTCATGGACCAGCTTCTGCTCCTCCTTGACCATCTTTGACCTCTCCTTGACCTGGGTTGAGTTCTGCAATGACAGTGATTGGCAGTTGACTGAGAAAACTCAAGCCTGGCCCTAGTCACTGCTGCTGCCCACTGGACCTTCTGCTCCCTGATCGGGTCTACCCCTGTGTTTACACAGACATCCACTGAGGGGAAAGGAGACTCACCTCCAAGGCTCAGGACAGACCTTGGGCAGAGGGTACCGCACACACTCCACGTCCACCCAGCCAGCCTTGACCTGGGGTGTGAACATGACTGGTCTTGACCCCTGAACCCAGCCTGTGCCTGTTCTGGACACACCCTCCCCACGTGATCACCCCCTTCATCCCCCACCTCTAACACACAGGGAGGGGACATAGGGCTGTTCAGGTGAGATCAGAGTGGTGTCCTGGCCCGAACAAAACCTCCCTGTGTTACCTCGGGGTCCTGCCAGGAAAAGGGCCACAGACGTCGTCTGTTCTGAGTCGGGATCCAGCGGCAGCCACGACTAAACACAATCTCATCGCAGCTTCTCTTGAGGCATCGGCCTCGGGACACGGGGAGACAACACGAAAACATGGTGTCCTCTCCAATGTCTCTATCCGAGTGAGATGGGAGGGGCAGTTATTGAATGTGGCTGCCTCGTTACCAGGGTTCCAGTTTTTATTGGGCTCCATCGTCAGGAAGTGAGGTCACTGTCTGTGTCCCCTTGCCCCAGCACCTCTTCAGACATGCTTTTAATTGTTGGTCTTCAAACATTTCCAGTTGACCTGGACGTTCTTTGTCTTTCACATTGAAATCATCACTTTTAAACCATTTAAACCAGTGTTCATAAATATCTTGAGATGGAGCGTGTTCACCATAAGCTTCCCGAAGTATAAGATAACTTTTTCTTCAAAATAAAGTAATGAATTAAAACTTCCCACAAATGCTCTTTTTTTGGCCTGAAATTCGACATTTTTAAGTATAAAAATATCATGATGTTAACACCTTCAGTAAATTTGACATGAAGTTTTGAAGCTTGCTGTCAATACAACAAAATAGCATACATATCAAATCGCTTATATATCAACATATGTGTAACTCCATCGATTGAAAAAAATCCACATTATTAACTGGTACAACTAGTATATGTTACAATCAACTCTATTTCTAAATACTGAAAAACTTCAAACTTCCATTTTCATTGGAATTTAGGTATTCTTTAGGGAGTGAGACTTTAAAATATTTCTGAGGTGATTAATTTAAGGACTTCACAAGGTCTGGATTTCATTGCATGGCATACATATTTTGAAATATATTATAATATATTAAATGTTAAGAAATCACCATCTGTTTACAATGAATCCATATTAAACAGAGATAATGTGCAAAATAGAGACATAATTATGTTTTTAAACTTGTGAATTTAAATGGAAGACACTTTTGATTAGAATCACCCTCACTTCACCTTAAATAAATCAAGGTGGCCCTTAAATTATTTGTAAGCTATGCTGCTATTCATCTGGAGCCACTGAGGAAATTACAAGGTAGTCTAAAACTTTGTTAAAGGGAGAACACCTATTGTCTTCACTAGCAGAGAAGCGTAGAGACCCCCAAAAACTGGTGACCTTTGAAGCCCTAGCAAAGGTCGGAGCTGTGCACCACCCAGTTAATCTAGGTAATGCTAGCTGAAGCATCCTCCCCACCTTGCCGAAACTGGTTTGGCTCAGTGGATAGAGCGTCAGCCTGCTGACTGAAAGGTCCCAGGTTAGATTCCAGTCAAGGGCATGTACCTTGGTTGCGGGCATATCCCCAGCAGGGAGTGTGCAGG
>NW_006291015.1:2561482-2563391 GCF_000327345.1 Myotis davidii
ACCCACCCCTTGCCTTCAAAAACTAAACATTCCATTTCAATCTCAGCTGACCCTTTCAGTGAGCTCTCAATTAGACACATATGGAGAAATAAACCAGTTACCCATATAAAAGGGTTCTACAACCAAGAAGGGGTTGAACTGTCTCTGAAAGGTATTTTCTTCTTAGAGGAGAATAATTGAAACATATTTTTGGGTATTATAGAAATCCTATACAATAAAGAGGTGATATGCAAATTAACCCTCACTCCGTAACACTGTCACAAGATAGCAGTGCGCACAGCGGGGACAGGGCCAGTGGCTGCTCCATGCAGCTTCCACTGGGGTTCCTGCGACCCCAACCAGGACATGGGGGTCCCGGCGGCCACTTCGCACAGCTTCTGTTGGGGGTTTCTGTGGTCCCAGAGGCAGGGGAGTGGGAGCAGAAGAGGCAGGGACACTGTGGGAGCCGGAGGGGAGGAGGTGGTAACCAATCAGAAAATATATATACACCCATATGTTCATAGAAGCACAATTCACCATAGCTAAGATTTGGAAACAGCCTAAGTGCCCATCAGCAGATGAGTGGATTAAAAAACGTGGTACATCGACACAATGGAATACTATGTTGCTATTAAAAAGAAGGAACTTTTACTATTTGCAATAGCATGGATGGAACTAGAGAGCATTATGTTACGCGAAGTAAGCCAGTCAGAGAAAGATAAATATCACATGATCTCACTCATATGTGGACTCGAATGAACAACATAAACTAATGAACAAAAATATATCCAGGGACATAGAAGCATCGAACAGACTGTCGAACCTTTGAGGGAAGACAGGAGACAGTGGTCAGCCTGCGACTGAAAGGTCCCAGGTTAGATTCTGGTCAAGGGCATGTACCTCGGTTGTGGGCATATCCCCAGTAGGAGATGTGCAGGAGGCAGCTGATCGATGTTTCTCTCTCATCGATGTTTCTAACTCTCTATCTCTCTCCCTTCCTCTCTGTAAAAAATCAATAAAATATATTTTAAAAAAAACTTTGTTAAAACCATCATTAGTCATTTGGGGGTTAATTATCTTTCTTTTACCATTGACTTGGAAGTCACCTGAGATTCTGAGACTTTAACTGGGCAGTAGCTCCTAGGTATAACCTTACAGGGGCAAAGAGAATGGAAACATGTCTCCAAATTATCTCCAACCCTAAGTACTAGTGTGCTTTGTGAGGAAGGAATGTCCTTTAATAGTTGCTCAGTAGGTTAGAAATAGTTTGACTGCCTATTAGTAAACAGACCCATTTCCCTAACAGGAAACCCTATTTCTGCTTCATACTTTCAAAATCCTGTCCTTATTTTACTCTTTTAAAGAAATTCTCACAACTCTTCAGATCTCTCTTTAAATCACTGTGCTTCCTGAACTCTGTACTCTTGTTGGCCTTTATCTGAGTTTGTCTCATTTTTGCAGCCAGAATTCCTGCTTCTATTCTCCCTCTTCTCTTCACTTCCCCTCGCACCCTCACCCACCCCTTGCCTTCAAAAACTAATCATTCCATTTCAATCTCAGCTGACCCTTTCAGTGAGCTCTCAATTAGACACATATGGAGAAATAAACCAGTTACCCATATAAAAGGGTTCTACAACCAAGGGGTTGATCCACTGTCTCTGAAAGGTATTTTCTTCTTAGAGGAGAATAATTGAAACATATTTTTGGGTATTATAGAAATCCTATACAATAAAGAGGTGATATGCAAATTAACCCTCACTCCGTAACACTGTCACAAGATAGCAGTGCGCACAGCGGGGACAGGGCCAGTGGCTGCTCCATGCAGCTTCCACTGGGGTTCCTGCGACCCCAACCAGGACATGGGGGTCCCGGCGGCCACTTCGCACAGCTTCTGTTGGGGGTTTCTGTGGTCCCAGAGGCAGGGGAGAGG
>NW_006291015.1:2563517-2572779 GCF_000327345.1 Myotis davidii
ATCAGCAGATTGGATTAAAAAACGTGGTACATCGACACAATGGAATACTATGTTGCTATTAAAAAGAAGGAACTTTTACTATTTGCAATAGCATGGATGGAACTAGAGAGCATTATGTTAAGCAAAATAAGCCAGTTAGAGAAAGATAAATATCACATGATCTCACTCATATGTGGGATATAAGGATCAACATAATTTGATGAACCAGAATAGATCAATCTAGAGACAAATGGTGATGGGGGGCGGGGGGAGTTAGAGAGCAACCAAAGGACTTATATGCATGCATATTAGCATAACCAATGGACACAGACACTGGGGTGGTGGGAGTTTTCCTGGGCTGGGAAGGGGTGGGGGGGGTCAACTGGGAAAAAAGGAGACATATGTAAAACTTTAGACAATAAACAAACAACAACAAAAAGAAACTAAAAAAAATACTAATAAAATAAAATGTTAAATTTGAAATTCTTTTAAGAGATAATAAACATACCAGAATAAGTAATATTTAAATGGAAATTAATGAGATGGATATGTGTTGATGAGAAAGGCTGATACTGGTGATACTGATTGAAGACATGAGGAAGTTGGAAAATGTTTTAAGAAAAGGAAGCAATCTCTGTGTGCCAGATATGACAGGACATATTCCTGTTTTTATGACTGCATGACAAAATTACAGCAAAATTTAGTGTCATAAACAACCACTTATTATACTCACAGGTTTTTGGGTCAGGGAAATTTGACTTATATATGTGGCAGTTGATGCTGGCTATTGACTTTGGACCTCAGTTTCTCTCCATGTGGGATATTCCATGTTTTCTCTCTACATGGATTATTTGGGCTTCCTCACAGCATGGCAGCTAGGTTCTAGAAGTTGTATAGGTGATCATCTTCCTGAGAGAGAAAGAGAGAGGAGAGAGATAAAGAGAGGTAGAAGCTGTAAGAAATGTATTCTTTTATAGATAAACTTTAGAAGAAATCTATGATCATTTCTTCTATACTGGTTAGAGGAGTTTTAGGCTCCCACAGGCACTATATCTTAATGAGGATGAATGCCAGTCATATATATATAACAGTAATATAAGGAAATGTAATATTCCATAGTCCACTAGGGTAATTTAACATATTTAGAATTGCTGAAACATGGTATGGAAGAGGAAGGGAAATCAGTGATTTATGAGATGTGCAGGCATTGATTTTAGTCTAAGTGTTATGGAAAGATATTGATACATTTTATGTAGGAGAATAAATTTATCAGATTATTATGTTACAAAGGTCTCTTTGGATGATTATTTTGTAAAAGCAAGTTTAAATATGTAGATTATTGTAGATATTTATTTGAAAAATTTGTGGAGATTAATATGAAATTGGAGAATTTGGGAAAATAGATAAAACATTCTTTCAGCATTTAAAATGGGAAAGATGTATGATTAAATGGATGTGAGGAATTGGAGAAAGAGGAGTTAAAATGGTAAGCAGACTTCTGGCTTAACCAACTTGATGGAACTCAATACATGTAAAGTGGCAGGAGAAAAGGAATATATTTTAAAGAGAAAATTGTAAGTCAATGATTTACATGTTGGATTTAGGTAGAGATATTGAGTAAAAAATGAATATTTTGGTTTGGAATACATTAGAAGAGTTAGAACTGAACTTATAGATTTAAGGAGTTTCTAATTGAAAAAAGAGCAATTAAAACCATGGGGGAAAAAGAGATGGTTTGTAAGAGTATATAGAAATGGAAAGGAAAAAAAGTCTATGAAAGAGTCTTAGAACATACCAACATTTACACGGCTGTTGATAGCTAACATGTATTGGCATTGGCATTTACTATGTTCCAATCAATGTTCTAAGTACATAATACACATTTATCTTTTAAAATACTATAGCTATCACATGTAGTAGGTGTCATTATTATTCCCATTAAATAAATAAGGAACAGAATCAAGAGAGGCTAAAATATGATACATGGATTCCAACTTGGACATCTAAGTCCACAGTTCATGTTGTTCTTGACTACTGTTATTCCCTGCTCAGAGGAGGAATTGAGTGAGATAAGTTGCAGGGAATTAATAAGACAAATGCCAGAGAGACAAAGGAAGTACCTGTACTGAATGATATCAACAACATGAACAAAAATAATGTATTAATCATTTTGTATAATTTTAAGTCTTCTGGTATTTTGGTAGTGAAGAACTAATGGAAGTGTGGTCCAGATATACTACTACTGAGGGGGGAAAAATCTCATTTTATTAAAATATTAAAATGTATTTAATTATGAACATTTAAATGTTAATAATTATTAATATTTTATATATAAATATACCACGGTGTTTAACTCTCAAAATTGAAGGAGTTATTTATATCCCAATATGGACATTAACTTTAAAAAATATTTTTTAAGCTGAAAAGAGTAAATGATAAACTCTGATGACTGAGGAGGCCAATGCAGCATCTCTAATTGTACCAGACATTTATTTGACTGCATACATACTATTTTTACCATCTTTGGCTATTTGTGCTCTTTGCTATAGTGTATTGTTATGCTAGTTTAAATTTAAAAAATACTTGTCAGAGAGCAAAATCGATATATAAGGAAGATACAGTATTTCTATCATGTGGCATCTTGTTTGGGATGCTTTATCACTTTAGTGAAAGATAATAACTATGAAAACAAGGAACAAAATGAATCTTTGCCACTAATAGAATAGTTGGCATTGTGCTTCCCAAGTTAATATCCTCAAATACCCAGTATATAGTAGTGCTTTAGGCAAACTTTAGGACTCAAACTGTATTTTTATTGGACATTAAGCTGTCCTTATCATACAGAAATATTTGCAGAAATGTTATTTATCTTTGGGTATTTGCAAACATTTGTATTGGTAGGGAATCACTTGTCTGATAAGTGTACATGAGTCTTGGTCATAAGATGAAGTCACTCAACCATGCCTAAACTGTTAATATAGTATCTGAAGCACAAAGGGTTTGACAAATTTCTCCTATAAATCTCCTGAATACAGACACAGAGGGTGCTCCAAATTTTCTGAATATTTTTGAAGAAAAATAAGGTTCAAATCTACTTCTTCCAGATCTCAGCAAATACAGTCATCCAGAAGAAAAAAAGAAAAATAAAACATGCAAAAAATAAGTTAGCTAAATTTGAGACTTGTCAAATTGTGGGAATTTTTTCATATCTAAACACTGGTGCCCAGAGCTGGAAACATTAAAATGGTAATTGTACCAGTTTTTAGCTACTCTCTTGCAATTGCTCAGTTGTTGGTCTACCCATCTATAATGAGATTTCTGAAACTAGGAGAGAGACTCTAAATACATGTTACAGACTTTTTTTTTTGGCTTACTTCTTTAGGCTATATCCATAGCAGGCACTAGAGGAATACTAGAAATCAGAGGAAGGGGTACTTCATTTTGGTTTGCTTGTCATTCCTGGGAGCATCTCCCCAGCATTAGCACTTCATAGTAGCAGTGGTTCTAGCCTCTGAGGACTTCCATTACTCCCTAAACCAGCACTCACACATCTACCTACTTTCAGGTTCCCAAAGTAGATGAGACACACCTGCTTCTCAAAGCCTGTCTTAGTCCATTGGGACTGCTGTGACAGAATAACATAGACTGAATGGATCATGAACAACAGACATTTATTTCTCACAGTTCTAAAATTTGGGAACTCCAAGATCAAGGTGCTGACAGAGCCAGTGTCTGGGAAGGGGCCCACTTCTTGGTTCATAGAGTTTTCTGGCTGTATTCTCACATGGTGGGAGGAGCAAGGAAGTTCTCCAGGATCTCTTTTTATAAGGGCACTGATCCCTTTCATGAGGGCTCCACTTTCATGAATTAATCACCTCCCAAAGGCACCACCTCCAAATGCCATTACATTGGGATTAGGGTTCAACATCTGAATTTCCAAGGGACACAAATGTTCAATCTATAGCAAAGCCCAGGCCCTAGCTCCATGTTTTCCTTTGTATCTCCCAGGTCCTTTTAATCCCCATTTTCTCTTGTGTTTTTTTCATCAATCATAGGGGTAGAAGCTGCTTCCTGCTGCAGTTTCTTGGTTCCTCATTTTTCCTTTTTGCTCCCTTTCCAACTCCTTTGTAACCAATTATTTATTCCATTTTTTTTCTAGTACCTAATGTGTCTGTGATACTGACCGAACACTAATAGTGAATACAGCAGTGTTGGCTGATTTGAATTCTTGTTGTCTCTTCAAGGATTCCTGAAAATCCAACAATAAAAGAAAGACTCATGGACACAGACCACAGTATGGTGATTGCCAGAGGGAAGGGAAGGGGCAATGGAGGGAGGTAGAAGAGGGTAAAGGGAGCATAAATGGTGATAGAAAGAGACTTGACTTCGGGTGGTAAACACACAATACAATATACAGATAATATATTGTAGAGTTGTATACCTGAAACCTATATTAACCAATGTCACCCCAATAAATGCAATTAAAAAAGACAATGTTTCCCAATTGTCTGGAAAGTAATATCTTGATATTTTAATTATTTTTCAGTCAGGATTTAGGTAAATATTTTATAAAATTACTTGTTACAATGTCTAAATATATCATTACGATTCACTATTAAAAATGGAGAATTAATGTTTTAATTTCAAATTTATTTATATATTACTTGGCTATACCTTAGTGAGTCGATAGTTGCAACCTAGTGCATTTCTGATTACTGACTTAAATAAGTTGCCCTAATTAAATGGGTACACCACAGGTGATGGTCAATCTTATGATGGTTTTATAATTCAAAGAGGCAAAATAGTCTGCCATCACATTGTTGAGACTTCTAAGTCATTGTTTTATTAAAGGTGTTTAGAAGGGCTTTTACCACTTTCCTAACTGACATTATACCAAGTTCAAAACACTGTACAAAAAGAGAGAAGAGTTCATGCTATAAATTTCTTATATACACTTATAATTTTCTTATTTAACTACATTGAAATAACCAGAGATTATATCATTTTACCCTTTATAAATAGTATAGTTTACTCTCAAGTAAGTCAAGGAAGTGTCACATTAAGTCTTGGTGAGCACCAGTGCATCATTTAACAATATTCGTGCCAGTGATGGGCCCTTTGTAAAAGAGAACTAATTAAAGTACATTTCTGAAGACAAGGTACTTCTGAGATAATGTATTACAGAGTTGAAGGAATCCTTAGAATTGTGAAGTTACATTAAGATACTCTTGTGATCTGAGAGTATATAAAATATGTTAAGTTCACATTGACATTTTAAAGAAGAATGAAAAGGGAGAGCTTTCTATTATCTGTACTGAAGATCCTTTATGGCATAATACTCTTCTAAAATTATGCCTAAAACTGCACTTCAAAAGTCAAATCTTGTCAAAGAAATTCTAAATTACTAAGTAAAAAAATTGGAAATCTTATCTGATGTTCTTATGAAAGGTTCTCTTGACCTTTGGTTTGACATGAAGAGTTTTCTCATTTTCTAAGATCTTCTTTTGCTCTTCTTTTTTTTTTTATGACAATGGAGTGAGAGGGAAAATATCTAAAAAAAAATATATATCTGCACAATGTGCTATGAGAGTACAACCTTTTTACATCTGTGTTTGTATAAAACTTTATTGTATGTTTACATATAGCTATGCAATATGATTAAAAACATACTTACAAAAATAGAATCCACATATTTAAATTAAAAATATTCTAATTTCCTTTGCTCTGCCCAGTGCATCACAAGGAAATTTTTCAGGACATAGTTTTCTTCAATGAGTAAATCAGTGATACTTGCAACTGTGAGGAGAGGAATTAGTCTTATTACTTTTAAGTTAAAAATATAATATTATAGAATTCAAAATATGAGTTATTTAAGTATATTAACAGGAAGGATTTTAAAAATCAAATGTTTCATTTGTAAAAGAGGTTTAATGTTACTAGCTGTGTCTTAGAATCTCAAGGTCTCTAAGACAGTGAAGCATTAAGGTTTGGTTAAGGGTATTCTTACTTAGTATGGATTGTCTACCTTAACATATCTTTTTCTTTCCCCACCCTCACTGAAATGAAGTAACATAATCAAAACAAAGAAAAAGACAATTTCAGAAAAAATATCAGAGGAAAGCTGTTGAAAGACATAATTGGATGCATAAAAATTAAGGAGAGTTGACTTTTTATTAGAACGAGATATTGATGAGAATGGAAATAATTCATACTTCGTTTTTGAGATTTTTCAGAATTTAGATAAACTTAGAACGATGCACATAGATAAAAACAGATGGACAAGGAAAATAGGGATTGCCCCACGTCCTTTGCCAGGTGGAATACAGATAATTTATTTTTGTGGGGAAAAAAAAGAACAAAAGGTGCTCTGGGTTCTAGAAGCCAAGCACAGTAGAAGAAACCTGAGACGTATATATCTAACAATCTCATTATTGAAAGTGATAATCTTCATCAATAACTTTTGATAACAACAAACTAAAAGTAATTAATATCTATTTATGTACTCAGACCCTAAATCTTACACAAAAATGTATTGGTAACTGGTTTGATTGGAAGGGATGGTATGAAAAAGAAAACCACCTAAATAGGCAAAAGAAACATGGCAATTGCAAATGGAGACTGCAAAAGTCAAGTTTAATATGATATGAACTTTGGATTGCGATTCAGTCCAGTTCTAATACAGATAGATGAACAAAGGCAAATGGAAAGTTGAAGATTTTGTTAACTATTATAATGGTATATATATACACACTCAGTGGCCAGATTATTATGACCACCTGACGTTTCTAGGCAAATTAGCTATAATTTCACACTGAAGTTGCTAGAGGGCCAGACCATTATAAATAGGGAAGCAGGTTGTTTACCACAACAGCAGAGTGATTTTTTTCTGAAGATAATGGGTAAACAACATGATTTAACAGCCTTTGAACGTGGGATACACACACACACACACACACACACACACACACACATATATTGTATATGTCAATATATATCAATCAGCTTATGTTATAGTTTGCTTCATATAGAATTTATAATAAAAAATTCCCCATACTTTCAGGAATTCATCAACAATGATACTTAGGTATGTTGTGCTATTCAGACGTTAATAATTATCTGGCCCTCTAGCAACTTCAGTGCGAAATTATAGCTAATTTGCCTACAAACGTCAGGTGGTCATAATAATCTGGCCACTCAGTATATATATATTGATTTAGACCCAGTGCAAAGAATAGTCCATAAAGTGAGAGGTGAGTTTGTCCCCCAGATTTAAAATCATTAGAGTTATATATATTAAATACTAGAAGTTCAATTTGTACTTCAATACTTTGATACTAGATGATAACATGGGTGTCTTTGCATTTTGTGTCTGGGAAAATAAGTCAGGTAAGAGGCTTAAATCAATATCATATAATAATGGACCCAAATAAATATTTATAAATGTGATGGCATGTGATTGAGTGAAACTCAGGAGACATTTATTGGAATAGGAAAGGAAGACACAATGAAAAATTTAGATTATCAGGCATGAATTAAGCTACTCCATAGGTTTATATTGGGTAATGTTTCCTAGGGAACTACCAAAGACTAGTTAAATTCTTAATTATTTGAACATGTAAGCAACACAAAACACCTTTGTTGCTCTGCAGGGAGGGAGGGAAGTTCTCTGGAGTTCTTGGTGGGGATGTGGGGTGGTGGTGCTTCCTCTTCACTATACAGAGCTTCTGGCTTCTCAGGATGGAGCTGGCCCTGCAGATCTAGGCAGTGTTTGCTCCTGCGGGATGCTGCTCAGGATGGCCTTGTATTCTTGATGGTGGCCCCTGCTTTCTTGTTGATGGCAGTTAGCACAGAGAAAGAGGCAGGGGTGCCCTGGCTGGATCTCTGTATCATGACAACCACCACACCTTTACTATGGGCCAGCTGCTCAGTGCTCACTGTCTTGTGGTGAATCAACCTGTTGTAATGGGAGGAGTTGTGGTTGGGTGCTGTACCTCTGCTTGTTCCTCTTGATCAGGAAACTGTTCCTTAGGACCATCCTTTGCTGGTAGGCAGACATAGAGGCAGCCCTTCCACTGTAGTGCCTGAGATGGAAAGAGCAAGAAATTTATTGTCTTTTGGATAAAGCCAGTGCACTGATACAGATCCCCCCCCACACACACGCACACACATGCACACACATGTACACACCCAAATACTAAGTGAATTTAGAAGGAGTTATGCATGATAAATGGTACTTTCAAGATCTAATTTAAGACTAGATATTGTTTATCTTGAAAACATGCATATAATGGTCAGGGTTCTCCAGCAAAATGCAATCACTGCGTAAGTAACTGGTTTATGCAATTATGGAGGCTGATGGTCTCAAGGTCTGCAGTCATCAAATTGCAGACTAAGGAGAACTGATGTTATAATCCCAATCTGAAGGACAGTAAGCCTTACACCCAGGAAGAACCATGTTTCTTGAAAAAGGCAGGATAAAAATAAGCACACACAAACAAGTTATGCACTAGCACAAGAGCATTCAGGCAAGAGTAATTGCAGTGATCAGACATGTTAGTTCTCTTCAGATCTTCAATTGATTAAATGAGGCCCACCCACAGTAGGGAGGACATTCTGCTTTACCCCATCTTCTAATTCAAATATTAATCTCATCCAGAAACAACCTCACAGACACATCCAGAATAGTGTTTGACCCAATATCTTGGCACTCTGAGGCCCAGTCAAGTTGACATATAAAATTAACCATTACAAATGAGTTGCATTCTGTTTGGCTATTAAAATAATGAGATTTTTTTCTGCCTTTGGTATGTCCAGTGGATTGCCTATGATGCACATCACATTCTATTTTAATGCTTATTTTAAAACTAGAGGTGCAGTGCATGAAATTCATGCATGGGAGGGGGGTACCCCCTCAACCCAGCCTGCACCCTCTCCAATCTGGTACCCCTCGGGGGATGTCTAACTGCCGGTTTATAAATGTGATGGCAGTCGGACATTCCTCTCACAATCCTGGACCACTGGCTCCTCATTGTTCACCTGCCTGCCTGCATGGTCACCCCTAACTTCCCCCCTGCCAGCCTGATCGCTCCTCACTGCCTCAGTGTGCTGGCCTGATCACCCCTAACTGCCCCCCTTGCCAGGCTGGTTGTCCGTAACTGCCTCCTGCAGCCAGCCAGGTCACCCCCAACTGCCCCCTTCCTGCTGGACTGGTTGCCCCCAACTTCCCCCCCTCTGCCACCCTGGTTGACCCTGATTGCCCCCCCTGCCAGCCTGGTTTCCCCCA
>NW_006291015.1:2573567-2592074 GCF_000327345.1 Myotis davidii
CCCCTTCCCAGATCCCCACGGTTGCAGGCTCCGCCCCTGCCCAGGCCTAATGCCTCTGGCCTAGGCGTCTGGCCTGGGCAGCGGGGACCTGCAGTGGCAGCTGGGGGTGCCGCGATCGCGTGGGCTCTGCCCCTGCCCCTACAGGACACCTCTGGCTGAGGCATCTGGCCCGGGCAGCAGGGACCCACAGCTGCAGCGGCCCCGAGATCCTGGGCTCCGCTTTGGGCCCAGGCAAGGGACCCCTAGCTCCTGGGAATGCCAGCTTCAACCGTGCCCAGCTCCCATTGCTGGCTCCACCCCTACTTCTTGCTATCACTGGACAGGGCGGCAAAGATCATGGCTGCCCCCGCCTTTGCCCTGCCCCCCAGCTCTTAGCTACCCCCTGGGTTTCTGATCACTGTCAGTGGTAGGGGGCTTCTTCCTGATTTCCCTTCACCTCCCTGCATTGTGCCTACATATGCAAATTAATCGCCATCTTGTTGGTAGTTAACTGCCAATCTTAGTTAGCAGTTAATTTGCATATAGCCCTCATTAGCCAATGAAAAGGGTAGCTCATAGGCCAATTACCATTTTTCTCTTTTATTAGTGTAGATAATATTTCCCCTTCCATTTTGTTGAGAGGTTTTTTTAAGTTGGGAGGAGATTTTGGTTTTCATTATGTTTTCCAACACCATATGTGAGAGATTGTTTCTGATCATTTTTATTTGCCCTATTGGTCTACTGGTCTATAATTTTCCATTGGCTTAATTACTATGGTTTCATAACACTTTATTTTATCTGCTAGAGCAAATCCTCAGAACACCTTCTTTTTCTTCAAGAGTATCTTGGATTTTCATTTCTGTATACTATAATTTTGGTATTTCACATTTTATGAAGATTAGAAGAAACAAAATTGTCTATTGTAAATTTAATTGAGATAATATATTTTTAGATAAACATGGGGACAATTCATTATCTTCTGTTAATCCACAAACATCTCACAATTTATGTTATAATTTTAAATGTGTTTTGGTTTTTTATATTTTTAAATCTAGAATTATTTTACATACATGTTACATTCTATAGTCTACTTTATTGTTTAATTTAATTGAGGATTAATGTATTAAGAAAAATATATAGCTCAAAATATAAGTTATATGCCTCCAAAGAAATAATATGAAAATCAAGAAACTCAAAATTACTACAATTCTAAATTTCTCCCTTATTTCTTTCAAGTTAGTAATCTCATTTTTACCCTGCCTTCTAAAATGATAGATTCTGTCTTTTTAAAAATAGAAACCTACAATATAATCTATTTTTGTCAGTATTTTTTCTCAATATTGAGTTTATGAAATCAATCTATGTTATTACTTATAGCACTACTTTGTTCATTCTCAGTGCTATCTATTACCCCACAATTTATCCATTCTAAAATTGAAGGTTATTAGGTTTGCTTCCTATTTGAGGCAATTATAAATAGTGAGGCTCTTCATATTCTTGTACATGTCTTTTTTGCAAACATATAGACGTAATTTAGGGGATATACCCCTGAGAGTGGCACCATTGAGTAATAGCATATCTCAGCCTTAGTCAAAACCACCAAATATATTGTCCAAATATGTTGTCCAACTATATACCAAGAGCAGTGTATAAAAATACCAGTTACTTGACATTCTTGACAAGTGCTATTTCTTATTCACATACCAGACTATAGATATAAATCACAGCAAGGATAATTTGGTAAAAATTGAACAGTATCTTCATTGCTATTAATGGATTGCAGAACAAATTATTAGACATTGTAGATTAGAGAAAAACTCATAATTTGATAATTATCCCAAAATGTATATTTGAAATCAGTTCAATCTCAAAGTCTATATTATTTTGGCAGAATTTAACCAGTTGTTAATAAAATAGATATAGATATAAAAAAAATGTGAGTGGGTTCTAAATAGATGTCAATGATATAGCAATGTCATTTTATGATTTAAGCAATTAGGTTATCTAGAAGAATGCCATTTATTCTTAAGCACCCAGGGATGGAAGTATCTCATGTGATAACTTACTCTTAAGTGCTTCATAGGAAATATGTATTTTGTGTTGAACTTATAATTATACTACAAATGAAGCTGTTACAAAACTTTTTATGAAAATATAGAAGAATTTTTTCGTAACCTTAAGATGTTGTTTTGCAAATAAAAGCCAAAACAATTTTCTCTACTAGAAATATTTATACATCTGTTTAATAAAATGTTTGGAACATAATAGGTAATCTGGGTAATCCAAATTAAAACCAAAATAAGGTATCACCACACAAACATAGAAGTACTGATAGTTCTATATTAAAAGCAAAAACATAAATGGCTGTTTTTCTTTTGTTTTGTTTTTTCAAAATGACTGTAAGAAGACTTGCCATTCTATGTGCCTGTCCTACAGCATGATGTGACATTCCAGTCATTGAAAAGTGTAGATATGTGTTTCCTGACCTTCAAATGGGATAGGGCTAAGACGATTATGAAGAGTATACTATGTGATTTAAGAAGTTATTTTGTAAAAAGTGACATATTTTCGATCTTGTGCTCATAGGTAACTCATTTTTAGGACCAAACACCATGTGGCAAGAAAGTTCAGGGAACATTTAGAGGTCATTTTTAGATGTTCTGTCTGATAGGCTCAAGTGTGAGCCCAACAGAAATTCGGCATCCATTACCACATATTTGAGTGAGACACTGCTATAAACTGAATGTTTGTGCCCCTCCAAAATTCATATGTTGAAACCTGTTCCCCAGTGTGATGGTATTTGAAGGTGGATCCTCTGGGAGGTGACTAGGTCATGAGGGTGGGCCTTTGTAAGTAGGATTTGTGCCATTATAAAAGAGATCCCAAAGAGGTTCCACACCCCTTCTGATGTGTGAAGACCATCAGAAGTGAAATGATGGCCATCTAGAAAGCAGGAAGCAGGCCCTTACCTGATACTTAATCTGTCAGTACCTTGATCTTGGACTTCCCAACCTCCAAAACTTTTCGGAATAAATCTCTATTGTTTATGTCACCCAGTCTATAGCCACCCAAATGGACTAAGAGAGGCAGCCTTCAAAATGACATCTCAGTCACAGTCTGACTGTTCTTGTTAGGATAACTTACATTAGAAATACCCAGCTGAGACCTGTCAATCTCATGAGTTATCTTACATAATAAAATAATTTTTTCAGATACTATGTTTTAGAGTAATTTGTTGTATAGCAAGAGTTAACCAAGTGTTAGAAAATCTGGAACAACAAAATTCTCATAGATTGCTAGTGTAAATGCAAATTAACCTCATCACTTTGACAAATAGTTCAGCATTATGTAAATATTTTTGTGGATGCATGTACCTATGAATCAGTATTTCATTTCTAATTACATACACTAAAGAAATTGTACATATGTACCTTATATTATATGTACAAGAATATTCAAACAAGCATAATACATTATATCTTAAAATGGGGGCAACTTAAATTTACATCAAAGTAGAATGATTAGACCAACGGTATGACTCAGTGATTGAGCACTGACTCAGGAGGTCACTGGTTCAATTCCCAGTCAGGGCATATACACAGGTTGTGGGCTCAATCCCCGGTAGTGGGTGTGCAGGAGTCAGCTGATTGATGGTGTTCTTCATCAATGTTTCTATCTCTCTGTCCTCCTTCCTCTCTAAAAATCAATAAAAACATATTTTTTTAAAAATAGAATGGTTATATTACTTACAGAGTAATATCAAGAAATCATATGATTACAAATGAATTAACTACAACAATGGATGAATACTTTTCAAACATAATATTAGCTGAAGAGAGAAGGACTTGAATCATTCAGCATGATTTCATTCACAGGAAGTTGAAAAGCAGCAGATCTAAATGATATAATTTCGGAGCAAATACATAAGTCATCTCAGTAGCAAAAACAACATTTTTTAATGTATAACATAGACGAAAAAAACTAATGCATTATTTAATGAAAGGAATAGGATAAAAATGTATGCTTATAAATAAAAGTTGTCATATACCTTAGTCTCAAAACTCATATGCTTTCTTCATTGTCATAGAGTATAAATATAATAAAGACCAATTTATATATGAATATTATCTCACCCCGAGTACTAGTAATATTAAGACACTAGAAGCCAGGTGCACAAATTCATGCACGGGTGGGGTCCCTCAGCCTGGCCAGCTTTCAGAGCCATCTTTTCCAGTCCCGATCAGACTGATGGGGGCCGGCTGGCCACACAGAGGGACCGTGGAGGTTGACCGGCTGCAGGAAGTTAGCTGTGGGAGTGCACTGACCACCAGGGAGCAGCTCCTGCATTGAGCGTCTGCCCCCTGGTGGTCAGTGCACGTGACAGTGACCGGTCGACCGGTCATTCAGTCGAGCGGTCGTAAAGGTTGCTTAGGTTTTTATATATATAGATTCTTTAAATTCCCAGTGTACTAAATTGGCTATGCCTATGGCAAATATTGTTGATGTTCACCAAGTATCTCTTTCCTGTTTTTCTTGATGCATGACAAATTACCCCCAAATTAAGTAACTTAAAGCAACAGATAATTATTTTCTCACAGTTTGTGTGAGACAGGAATGTGGGTATGACTTATCTGAATCTTCTGTTTCTGAGTCTCTCACAAGGCAGCAATCTTCCCAAGGCTTGACAGGGGGAGAGTTTGCTTTGAAACTCATTCCTGTGGCTGTTGACATGACTCAGTTCCTCTTGGGATGTTGGCAAGAGGCTACTCTAAGTTGCTTGCCAGGAAGAGCTCTCCATATGGCAGCCCAGAACATCACAGCTTGCTTCATTACAGACAAGCAAGTGGGAGGGCATGAGAAGGAGGGAATGAGATAAAATAGAGCAAAACAGAAGACCAAGGATTTTAAGAAGAGGGTATTTCCATCAGCGCTCTTTCATCTTTAGTTCCTGGAATGAAACGAGTTAACCCTAAGGACGGTGGAACCATATTAAAAATGGACCCTGGTCATGAATAACTGCATTAAGATCAGTTCTCCAATGAAAACTATTCACTCCGTTGTAGTATGTGAATAGCATACTATTTTGTTTAAGTCATTTTTAATTTTCTTTATTAAATTATACTAACTTTAAGTTATAACATACTTAGATTGCCTATTAGCTGTGTGGTGAGGATGGTGATGGTGGTGGTTGTGTGTGTGTGTCTGTGTGTGCAGTGGACTTGAAAGTCATTTATTAATCAGCAGTTATCTTTAGTCTATGAGGGAATAGTGGTATAAATGAAAACACTTAGGCTTTTCCCATTTTCTACCTTCTAGGAGGTGATGAAAAGGGGTATAGATTATATGAATTACCTAGAATTTATATTATAAATTTTATAGCTGTACTGAAGTAATTTAGGGGAAATTATTAAAGCTCCTCAAGATCATGGACTGTATAGAAAGAGGGCATAAGCCAACTTTGAGAAATGAAAATTTTATCATGTTAAAACTAAGATGCATATATTGCCAGACCTTCCTGCATATGTGATTGTGAAAATCAGTGTATGTTGTGACTCAAAAGTATTACTTCTGAGTTGAAAATCATGTATAAATTCAGGACCAGAAGACAAGGTAATGAAATATGGATTTATTCATTTAAAAATTGTCGACTTCTATATATGTATCTGGCATTCTGCTATTTGCTGGGTATTCAATGGTGAGATAAGTTTTACCTCTACTCTCAGGATGTAAGTGATCCACTAGTAGTTACTAGCATGTATTATAATGTTTATTTGTTTTAATTCCTGAATTAGTAACAAAGGTTAGTTTTTCTGTATTTATTAAAATATTTCACCATTATATGGGGGCAGTTAAACAGTTTAAAACAAGCATGTCAAACTCGAGCCCCCCAGGCCACATGCAGCCCACAGCCAATATTTTTGTGGCCCAGCCAATATAACGGTATGTAAGAAGCGTTTTAATAAAAATTTGGTAACTTAATTTTTACAATATCCTGTTATACACAATTATTAATAACGAACTACAACATTCGCTAATGACTGGTTACTATAATCATGTTGCATTCATTCCCCTTACTTGCCATAGTGTCTGGTAAGTTAATGTTCAAGAAAAACTATTAATTTTATTAAAATGTTCTATTATTTTATGTTAACGATTACTCATTTATTTCAGCCCTTTGCATTCAGCATGTTTCTATTGAAATAAACTTACATTTCTATGAAAATTGAAGCTTTTGTTTTTTTGCAGCTCATATGAACTTAAACCTTGTTTATTTCGCCTGTGTTAACCTTTGAGTTTGACATGAGTGATTTAAAACAAACAAAAAACACATTAGAAAGATGGAAATTTTTATGTGTATTTTACCACAATTTTAAAAACATGAAAGTATTTTGAAGTAAAAAAATTTTAAGAGCTAAATACACTGACATACAAACTGGCAGCTTTGTTTGTTTGTTTTTCTAAATGTTTTTGGTAGTTTTGATTATTTGTTGCTGTTTTTTTGTTTTTGCCTAAAATGGCTGTTTCTCCTGTCTCTGTGATAAAAATAGTGTGAAGAAACTAACTTTCCTGTTATTTTGTTAGAACATAGTTTCTGTTGCAAAGAATTTATAGTGTCCCCTCTGTAAAATAATAAGAATGAGCAATATTAATTTAGTTATACCAAACAAAAATACTTTCTCCTGGAAAATAAGTCTGAGAGCTAACTAAAATTGCTATTGTATAAAAATTATGGGTTGCTTATCAAGACTCCAAGACTCATCTGCTCACCAAAGCAAAGCTATTATATAATAAACTTACTGAACTTAAAACTGATAAATATCTTCCTTCAATTTCCACATTTTTTAATACATTAAGTATAAATGTTAAGGTTTTTTCTCCCTTTGCTTAATCAGTAGATTTTCATGGTGATATTCTATTAGGTTGATGATTTCTGATTTTTCATAAAATATTATCCTTGGGATTAGAAATCAGGTATTGTAATAATCAATTAATTAAGCCATTATAATCGCACACATCTTATTGTGAAACTCGAGGCCCAGTGCACTTGGGGCAGGGAGTGGGAGGAGTGTCCCTCAGCCTGGCCTGTGCCCTCTCACAGTCCGAGAGCCCTCAGGGGATGTCTGACTGACGGCTTAGGCCCGCTCATCTTCCATGCCACACGGAGGCGGGAGAGGTTCCCGCCACCACCACTGCACTAGCCAGCCATGAGCTCAGCTTCTGGCTGAACTGAGCTCCCCATGTGCAAACGCACTGCGGGCAGCTCCTGCATTGAGCAGGACTGAGCCGAAACCAGCTCTCCAACATTCCCTGAGGGATTGCGGATTACAAGAGGGCACAGGCCAGGCTGAAGTACCCCACTGGTGCACTGATGGGGCTGGAGAGATATGTGGGAGGTTGGCCAGCTGGGGAGGGACTTCAAAAGCTCCAGGGTGTGTCCAGTCCATCTCGCTCAGTTCTAATTGGCTGGACCCCAGCAGCAAGCTAACCTACTGGTCAGAGGGTCTGCTCCCTGGTGGTCAGTGCATGTCATAGCAAGCAGTTGAGCAGCCTTAGCATATCCTAAGCATATTATGTTTTGATTGGTTGAATGGACAATCAGATGACCGGACACTTAGGCTTTTATTATATAGGATGCACACAAATGCGCACACACAAGTTACTTGGGTTTTGTAAAAATAAGTTTTTCTTGTTTTGTTTTGTTTTTATTTCAATTTGCTCAAATAAAGAAAAATATTCTGAATATTTGTAATCACAGGAATTATTTCAGTTAACTTTTATTTCATATTCATTATTTCCTACTAATTGGAACTGTAACTTATTGATTCTCTGTGTGTGTTGTATGCCATTGAGTCAGCTCTAACTCCTGGTGACCCTATAAGTGAATTATGTCCACAATGTCCTGTCCATGACAGCTTTTGCAGACTCTGCATATACTAGTAGCTTCTTTCATCTCATATTTGGTCTTCCTTTTTTTCCAGGTGCCTCTACTTTTCCCAGCACTATTCTCTTTCCAAAGCGCCCTGACTTCTTTTACAGATTCTACCAAATATTAAATATTGGGTTTGGGAGATTAGGATCCCATTTAACAAAAGGAGAGCCGGGAGAAACTTCTGTGGCATGTACATTACAATAACACCTGGGAAATTGCAGTTGGCTTACTCTATCATCTAGTGTGTGTGTGTGTGTGTGTGTGTGTGTGTGTGTGTGTGTGTGTGTTTGTCTGGCTTGTTGTTGTTGTTTTTTTCTTTTTCTTGTTGTTGTTGTTGTTTTCTTTTTTTAAAATGTATCTTTAGCCCAGCAGCATGGCTCACTGGTTGAGCATCAACCCATGAAACTGGAGGTCATTGTTTGATTCCCAGCCAGGGCACATGCCCTGGTTGTGGGCTCAATCCCCAGTGTGGGGTATGCAGGAGATGGCCAGCCAATGATTTTCTCTCATTGGTAATGTTTCTATCTCTCTCTCTCTTCCTTCCTCTCTGAAATAATATATATATAAAATACATCATTACTGTTGAAAATATTACAGATGTTCCCTTTTCCCTGCATTGACCCCTCTATCTTGCATTGACCCCCTCTATCCTGCCCCTCCCTCCCTCTTTTGATGTTAGAAGCTCCAACTACTTTGATCTTTCTTTTGTGTTTAATGAAACTTGAAGTTTGTGGAGATTCCTGATATGCAGTTAAGCTAGAGTGATGGGAGAAATTATATCTTCTGATTAGCCACTGTAACAATTGATAATAACATGGACATACATAAGTTTGACACAGATGAATATTTTTATCATTTCCCCTGTGTCTTCCCCAAGAACAAATGAAAAAAACAAACATAAAAAGTGTTTTTAGGACAAAATTCCTGTTGTGTTAATTGTCCCCCAATGAGCTCGCCATAGGAAGTACAGACAGTTTCCTACTGGTTTCAGAGGGACCGAAGCACTGCAATCTAGAGGGAAATGGCAGCATAATGCAAAACAAAACAAAATGAAACAACAACTTATAGGCGGAATAAATAGACATTTGCTGTAATTAAAGACATTAAGGAATTGTAAGAGCATTGGGCATAAGAAGAGAGAGCCTGCACTGCTACAGGCAGTAGTTCTGTTTCTACCTGGGTATCAAGGAATGCTGTAAACTGGGAATAAGTGGAGATAAGTAATACTGTCCTAGAGATTTAGTAATGTTGTATTCTCTTTTTCAATACATTAATAACTCTCATTTTTAATTCATAGTGTAATTAAAGGTCTATTCTGTCTCACAATGTTTCAGTGGCACTAATTATTTCTGAAATTTCCCGGTGAGAAATCATAAATAAAACTTCTTTGTGGTGCTTATTAAACCTGTACTTAAACAGATTCTTTAGCATCTTCAATGGATCAAGATGCATAGCATACTGGTTGGAGAACTATAATTCACAGTGTATGAAACTCAAATGACTTGACTTTATAGTCTCATTTCCTCATATTTTTATGATGAGAAAACAAAAATAAAACAAGTAAACAAATATATAACATACCAAACAAACAAAATAATAAGCCCTCCCCAAAACAAAGATACTCTCTGCTAAATGACCAGCACCTGTTTTATCGTTGGCCTTCTATTTCGTATAACTGCATGTGAATCCAATGGTTTTCTACAGATTTGTTTAAATAAATAAATGCCTTTAATTGCAAACTATTTTAAAATTTTATTTATTTTTACTTTTAAAATTTGTTGTTAAATTAAAAAAAGAATGAAGGACCATGACAACTTTTTTATGTATTTACCAATATTTTTCAATAATTTTGGTCACCATTGCATCATTAATCAATATTATTTGAAGCATTTAAGTTAAAACGACAACACAAAGTTTCTCTGAGGATATAGTGGTAATGTTCCATGTTTCCATGCCTCTGGTACTATTTTATTCACCAATTTATTGTGTTCACTAGATTCAGCATAGAAGTAAGATCACGTGATACTTGCCTTTCTCTGACTGGCTTATTTCACTTAGCATAATCATCTTCAGTTCCCTCCATGCATTACCACCATATCACTGGATTTGGTCAAGTTTGCTAAGACACAAACACACACATTAGCCTTGGTCTGCACAGAGTCAGAGTCACCAATAACTGTCTTTGGGGAAGGCATTCAGGGCAATAACATCATTTCCTATGATAACTCTGCCTTCTTCTGGAGTACCTCCTGAAGGGCCTGCCTGAGGTTCAGAACCTCTTTTCAGAATTATGTCCAAGATCATTTGCTTGGTTTGTTTCTTTTTACATAAAAAATATGCTTATAAGCCAATAATGCACCATGAACATTTCTTTCTAGTAATGAAAATCTTTTGGTGTTGTCATATTTTCAAACTTTTTTTAAAAAACAGGTTTAATATTTATTTATTTATTTATTTATATCTTTATTGTTGGAAGTATTACATATGTCCTCCTTATTTTCCCCCACCGACCCCTTGTTGAGATCTCTAAAAGCTTTCACTAAGCTCTTCACTGTGAATTTTCTTGGGGATATTTCTTTTTCTTCTCCTGCAGTTTTACTTTCTCTTGCCTCTTCTTCCCCTCTGCATCCCTGTCCCAGTACCAACAACTCCTCATTAGTTGATTCCTCAGGAACCACCTCTAGGATTTCCCCATTGTCATTCTCATTCACGCCCAGGTTAAAGTTCTTTGCCATGGCAACCTCAGGTTTGTTGATTTTTGCAACTTCCTCATCTTTGGCAAATTCTTTGAAGCCGTGGATAAACCTTCTTGAGTGTCTTATTTCACATTTATACACATGATGACATCACCCCAAGCCCAAGCAAGGTTTTTGATACAGTCATAAATATTGTAACCATTCCAGGATGGCATTGGTCTCCTCTCGATATCTTATTTAGTTGCAGCAATAACCTGGGCAAACGTCCTTCTCAGGCAGTAGGTCTTAAAATCCTTGACCCATTGGGTGGATCAAAGAGATGGCATTTGGCAGGAGAAATAATACTTTGATATTAGGATGAAGATCATCAATTAAAGGAGGATGTACAGGAGAATTATCAACAATAAATAAAATCTGGAAAGATATGTTATTCTCCAGACAGTATTTCTCCAGTGCACTGTCATAGCAATTCAGCAAGACATCTTGCAAAATGAGCTGGGTTGTCCACAACTTCTTATTGCTCCTGTACACAGGCAGTATATTTTTATTAATATGCCCGAAGGCTCTGAGGTTCTCGCTGTGCCAGAGCACAAAAGGGTTAGAATTTGTAACCTGAAACTTTGCCCCCAACCAAGATTGTCCTTAAACACCTTGAAACCTGGCATTGACATGGCCTCCTATGGATGAAAGTCCTTTTAAGCAGCCATTCCAGAAGAGGGGAGTTTCACCCACACTAGTGACTTCCTTTATAATCAGCTTATCTAGAGTTTCTAAAAATTCTTTGGCTGCCTTCACATCATCACTCATCACTTAATTTCACATTGTGTAATGAATAATGATTCTAGAATCCTTTAAACCACCCAGAGCTATCAGTAACTTCAACATTGCAGTGGGTCCTGAATTTCTTTCAACATCACAAATGGACTTCTTGATTTGACTGTGATCATCACAGTGCTTAGAGGAGTGCAATTCTGTGTCTGGGCTTCAATCCAGTTTATTAAAAGTTTTTCCATGTTTGATATAGGTCTTTCTCAAAGTTGTGTTAGTCTTGTTTCATTTGGTGAAGCAGATCCTTAAACAGCTTCCATACTTTGTGTTCTTGTTCTTCAAGTTTGTAGCTATGGTGCAATTTGATGTGCCTAACCTATGGTTATTGGGAGCAATAACCATAACTGATTTTCCACGACCTTCATAATCCTTAATCACTTTTAATTTTGTTTCCAGGTTAAACACTCAACATGGCCTCTTCCTGGCAACATTAGCTGTAAATTTTTTATGTCATAATCAACAAAACAATATGAGATTAAAATCAAGCACAAGAGGAAATAATGCAATCAAGAGAACTGGTAAACATGGGATCCATTAGGCATCTGCCAGCATAACATGGCATACTGTTTTATAGCAAACTTTTCTTGTAAGTAGAAAGAGTACTCTCTAATGTAATGATACAAAGTATGGCATAGTACATTCATAAACTAATAACATGGCCCTTTATTATCATTATCAAGTAATTTGTTTCATACAGAATTGTATATGCTCTACTTATTTTTTGTTTGTTTGTTTTGTTAATCCTCACCCAAGAATATTTCTCCCATTGATTTTTAGAGAAAGTGGAAGGGAAGGAAGAAGAGAGGGGGGAGAGAGAGAGCAAGAGAGAAACATTGATGTGTGAGACACATAGATTGATTGCCTCCCACACAAGCCCTGACCTGGTCAGAGGATTGAACCTGTAACCCAGGCATGTACCCTTGACAAGGAATTGAATCCTTTGCTATGTGGGCTAACACTTTCACCACTTAGCAACACCAGCATGGCTGTATGTGCTATACTTTTATACAACTGG
Organism: Myotis davidii; assembly: GCF_000327345.1. Classification (NCBI taxonomy): domain Eukaryota; kingdom Metazoa; phylum Chordata; class Mammalia; order Chiroptera; family Vespertilionidae; genus Myotis; species Myotis davidii. The sequence goes on from NW_006291015.1 coordinate 2,586,016, forward strand.
CAGTGCATAGGTTTGTTTACACCAGCATCACCACAGACACATGAGTAATTCATTGTGCCACAACATGAGGATGGCTATAATATCACTAGGCAATTGAACTTTTTCAGCTCCATTGAAATCTTACTAGAGGCCTGATGCATGAAATTTGTGCACTGGTAGGGTCCGTAGGCCTGGCCAGTGATCAGGGATGGCCAGCGACTTCCTTTCCCCAGATGCCAGCTGCCTGCTGGAGCTTTCCTTCCCCTGGCTGGCATCTGCCAGCTGGGTCTTCCTTCCCCTGGTTGCCAGCAGCCAGCCCCTGCCCCCCACTCACACCTGCCTTGGCCTGGTGTCGCCCGCATCTGTTGCCACCCACCCCTGCTTCCCTGTTCTCCAACAGGCAATTGGCATTTGCTGGTTGGGGGAAAGGCCTGGGATGTTGGCTGGCAGGCCCCGATCCAGTGATCAGGGTGGTCAGTGCATGTCATAGTGACCACTAGTTTTGGTCGTTCCACTGATTGGTCGCTGGGCTTTTATATATTTAGATGGGACTACCATCATAATGTGTGGTTTATTGTTGACTAAAACATCTTATGTACTCAGGACTGTAGTTTCTTACAAAATTATACATATTCTTATCATATGAGTCAGCAATTGCACTTCTTGATATGTACCCAAAGGAATTGAAAATGTATGTTCACAGCAAATACTGTCCATGAATACTTAAAGCATCTTTATTCATAATTGCCAAAACTTGGAAGCAACCACAATGTCCTTCAGTGGGTGATTGAAAAAGCTGTGGTATATACAGAACATTGAATATTATCTAAAGCTAAAAAGAAACTGGATATCAAGCCATGAAAAGACATGGAGGAAACTTAAATTCATATTACTAAGTGAAAGAAACCAATATAAAAATGCTACATACTGATTGATTTTAGCTAAATAACATTCTGGAAAAGACAAAATTGTAGAGACAGTGGTCTTTAGGATTTACGAGTTTCATTGACAGAATTTAGGAAGTTTAAGCCAATGAAACTTTGTTATGCAATAGTTTAATTATAGATACATCATTATACACTTGTTGAAACCTATAGAATGTACAGCACCTAATTTTACTATGGATTTTATGTATAATTCATTAATGTGCACTCATTGATAAATTTATTACTCTGGTGCAGAAATGTATAGTGAAAGAAATTGGAAATGTGTGGAGCCAGTAACTAAAGGGGAACACTCTATACTTTCTATTCAGTGTTTCTCTAAATATAACTTTTGTAAATAAATAATCAAATCTAATAAAAGAGAAACATGCAAATTGACCGCACCCCCGCTATGCCCCAAGCCACGCCCACCAGCCAAACAGAGTGACTATATGCAAATTACCCCAACCAAGATGGCAGCCAGCAGCCATGGAGCTGGAGAAACCAGGAGGCTTGGTTGCCTCGACGATGGAAGAAGCCAAGATTCCCACCTGCCGTGGCTGGCTGTGGCCTCCACTGAAGGCAACAAAGTTTCAATTATAGAAGATAAATAAATCCCAGATACCTGCTTCCAGCCAGCCTCCACTGGGAGCTTGGGTGGCTGGGGGCCACTAATATGCAGAATCAACCAAACAGCAGAACGAATGCGGTCATTATGATGTACACTGACCACCAGGGGGCAGATGCTCAATGCAGGAGATGCTCCCTGGTGGTCAGTGCGCTCCCATAGGGGGAGCTCTGTCACTCAGCCAGAAGCTGGGCTCACACTGTGAGTGCAGTGGCGGTGGTGGGAGCTTCTCCTGCCTCCTTGGCAGCGGTAAGGATATCTGAGGCTTAGCTGGCAGGTGGACATCCCCTGAGGCTTCCCGGGCTGCCAGAGGGATGTCTGACTGCCAACTTAGACTCAATCCCCTGGGGAGCAGGCCTAAGCCAGCAGGTGGTCATCCCCCGAGGGGTCCCAGACTGTGAGAGGGCACAGGCCAGGCTGAGGGACCCCCTGAATGCACAAATTTTTGTGCACCAGGCCTCTAGTAAGTAACTATAATACAACATATTCTAGCTTTAAATATAATAGAAAAAAAACAAGTTATTTTTAACTAACATGGCCACATAATTATTAGCTAGACTAGACAATTACAAGAATGCAAGAGATTGTTATTAATTACTAGAGGCCCGGTGCATAAAATTTGTGCGTGTGTGTGTGTGTGTGTGTGTGTGTGTGTGTGTGTGTCCCTCAGCCAAGCCTGTACCTTTTCTAATCTGGGATCAGGCCTAAATACTTGCCTGTCTGCCTGCCTGATTTCCCCTAATTTCTTCTGCCTGCCCGCCTGATCACCCCCTAACCACTCAGGTGCCTGCTAAATCGATGCCTAACTGCTCCCCTGCCGGCCCAATTGCCCCTAACTGCCCTTCCCTACAGGCCTGGTTCTCCCCAACTGCCATCCCCTACAGACCTGATTGCCCATAACTGCCTTCCCCTGCAGGCCATCTTGTGGCCACACAGGGGTGGCCATCTTTGACCACATGGTTGTGGCCATTTGGAGTGATGGTCAATTTGCAAACTGGTTGTGACTAATTAGCATATCTGGGCTACTTAGCATATCCATCTCTAATTGTATAGAATTGCAACTGAAGAGCAAGAGTTAATTGAAACTATATCAAGTAAGCTGGGATATTAGTACATATTTACCTTCATTTTAACATTATCTACCATATGTATTCCTTTAGTTTATAATCAACTTATATTAAAGACACACACAATTAATATCTAGGTTTATGGTATTTATAGTTGTATACTAATCATCAAAACTTCATCTATAATAATACAAGTATAATATGCTAATTAGAATGGACAGCCGAACGACCTTCCGGATGTCATTCCAGATGTCTTTCTGGATGAAGCCACAGTGGTGGGGGCCAAGAGAGAGGCAGTTAGGGGCAATCAGGGAGGCAGGTGAGTGATTAGGGGCAATCAGGCAGGTTAGGGGTGATCAGGCAGGCAGGCAAGTGGTTAGGGGCGATGAGTCAGGCAGGCAGAGTGGTAAAGGGTGATCAGGCAGGCATGCCAGCAGTTAGGAGCCAGAGGTCTCAGATTGTGAGAGGGTGCAGGCTGGGCTGAGGGAACCCCGACCTCCAGTGCATGATTTTCATGCACTGGGCCTCTAGTTTTATAATATATTGGTAGTGGAAGCAAAATCAAATCAAATATAGTACATTCGTTATCAAATACCATTTCTTAGTCAAGTCTAAACCTGGTTGTATTATTATCAATTGTAGAGCATTAAAAAATATGTGCCCTGGCTGGTGTTGAACAATGGTTAGAGCATCACCCTGCTCACCTAAAGGGTCACAGGTTTGATTCCTGGTCAATGGCATGTACCTGGGTTGTAGGGGCATGTACCTGGGTTGCAGGTTCGAACCCCCCCACCCCGGTCAGAGCAACCAATGGATGTTTCTCTCTTACAGCAATGTTTCTCTGTTACCCCCCTTCCGTTTCTCCCTCCCTTCCACTCTAAAATCAATGGAAAAATATAAAATATCTTTGGGTGAATATTAACAAACAAACTATATATATAATAAAAAAGGGCAATATGCTAATTAGACTGAACATCCTTCCGGGCGTCATTCCCGACGTCCTTCCAGAAGAAGCTGGGACCAGAGGGAAGCAGCCCAGGTCCCGGATGCCTGCCTGCGGTGGCTGACTGGAGTGAAGCCTGGGTCCCAGGTGTCAGAGGGAAGCCAGTGCCAGCAGCCGGGGGAAAGAGGCCTACTCTTGCACAAATTTTCATGCGTCAGGCCTCTAATATATATATATGTCCCTACCCACCCACCCCAGCTAAATGATAGGGACTAAGTATATTTATTAAAGTAAAAACAAACAAATTGTCTTCAGGTTTTTTCCCCCTAAAGTACATAAATATGTTTAGTTTTTCTAAAGTATAATCTAAGTCATGAGACACAAACCAAACCTTTTCTCCAAAAAACTTTACAAATGCTGCATAACTTGCTTAACTCCTACCACTCTTAAAGACTCAACTTATATTTAAACAAAATATAACATTAATCAAAAATTACATCTGAAAATATTACTTTTTATCAAAGTAACTAAAGACTCACCAGTTAAAGAAAATTTATAAAGAAATACTCTCTAAACAAAAAATTTAATGTTAATGTCCCCATTTCCAACTTTTGCTAGATTTGCAATTTTTAAAAAATAGATTATTCCCTAAAGTAATACCTATTATCTCCAGTTCTCTCCTTTCAGTGGAAGTTTAATTAAATGGCTGGATTGTCAGTATGAAGAAATAATTTATTTCAATTAATATAGAAAATTTGAAAAGAAGCCTCAACAGAAATTGTGGCTAGCTGGGAAGAAATGCAATGAGTAAATGATACACACTTCTGGAAAGAGGAAAACTCATGGAGGGCTGGAGGGTGGTGAGTATAGTTTTGAAAGTCTACACAAATAAAATTGACACTCTCAGTTTAATGGCAACTTTCCTTGGAGTGTTTTCTTGGCTAGCAGCTGTGGTTTTGTAGAAAGAAAACTAACTCAGCCAGAGGACTAGTTTCAATTCTAAACTTTGCCAATTTTTAGATGTATGATCTATGCAAAAGTCACAAACTTTACATATCTTATTTCTCATATTTTAAACAGAGCACTATATCATAGAATTTCCATGCAGAAAAATGTATATGAAATTCAATTATTATTACAATATTGTTATTATAATAATTACTACTACACCGCTTGGTTTACTGCTGTTTGATATTTATCCAAATATAATTCATCATACCAATTCCCTGGATTACATTTTTAATTTAAAAAGCAAAAATAAAAATAAAAATAAATCAAACAACAATGGAGTATTTGGAACACACTGGAGAAATCAACAAGTCAATTGCACTTTAATTAATTATATCATTAGAGATGATAATCTGGCATATGGTGGGAAAGGCTTTAATAAGGCTAAGAGCTCTTAGAGCGTAAGCAGAGAAAGAGCCAACAGTAACTCATGCCAAACAAGCAAGAACGAAAGAATTAAACAGAACTAAACTAAAAGCTAAGATTTAAAGAAATACGTGCAATTGAAGAGCTAGTGAGCACTTGAAATGTGAATAATTATGATTTTTAAGTCAATGATTATTTTCTATATTCATTAGTGCCATACTCTAAGGAATTTAAAATATCACAATTCTAACACTGATTCTTATTTACACTCAGGAATGCATATATATATATGTAAGGGACATTTAATCACTCAATTTTTCATTTTATCTTCATACTTAAAAATGGTATATTTTACTGTGCCAAATGGCTTAGTTCTTGAAGCATCATACAAAGGGTTGCAGGTTTGATTCCCCATCAGGGCACATGCCTAGGTTGAGTGTTCAATCCTGGGTTGGGGCACATTTGAGAGGCAACCTATCAATGTTTCACTCACATTGCTGTCTCTCTCTCTCTTTCTCTCTCTCCCTCCCCTCTAAAAGTTAATAAAAACATATCCTCAAGTGAGGATTTAAAAAATTTAAAAAGCATATTTTAATGTTATTTAATAGTATGCTCGAACATTTATTAGTATTAATTTGAATTTTTCTGCATAGCTCTTACCATTCCAGAACATCATAAAAATATATTAATTCTCATGAGTTTTCATGAAAAAAGGAAATAGAGTTAAAAATTTACAGAATAATAATTAAAAGTGTATACAACACAGACCAGAATTTTAGAGTAATTATGAACAATCTATTTGGATATGTACACTGTAATGTTAGTGGAAAAACAAAACAAACTTAGAGACAAAAAATAAATTCTTTGACCCCAATAAAATATTTATATGTTGTATGCACTTGTGTTCAATTTTATGAAATTAAAATCAGAAGATAATGTTCTGCCACATATACACATACATATGTATATATACACACAGGGTGGCCAGATTATTATGACCACCTGACGTTTGTAGGCAAATTAGCTATAATTTTGTGCTGAAATTGCTAGAGGGCCAGACCATTATATATATATATACTGAGTGGCCAGATTATTATGACCAACCCATCAGTACTTCGTTGGGCCACCTTTTGCCTTCAGTAATA
>NW_006291015.1:2592246-2593970 GCF_000327345.1 Myotis davidii
AGTGGGTTGCATGCTTTCATGCTGTTTCTGCCAAATTCTCACTCTGCCATATGCATGATGCAACTGGAAACGTAAAACATCGGACCGCATGACTTTTTTCTAATGCTCAACTGTCCAATCCTTGTGTTCCTGTGCCAATCGGAGACGTTTTATCTTGGTAACTGCAGACAACAAAGGTGTTCAAACAGGCCTTCGGCTTCCATATTCCATACGATGCAATGTACAGCTAATTTGACTACAAACGTTACATGGTCATCATAATCTGGCCACTCAGTGTATATCAGCAATATATGATAAGGTAGTGGATCCTGGTATTCCAATATTTCTTCTTCCTTTATTATTTCCCAGCTTTTCTTTTCCATCTCTGGTTTTAAAAATAATTAGTATTCCAAGTAGTGGATATCAACAATTTTATTTCCAACTATAAATGAATGGGTTGATGGATTTCCAATGGTTGAAAAACTTGGATCGCCAATGGAGGCAGTACTTATTGTTAAAATAGTATGCATGAGAAACAAATATGGAAATTCTGAGGTCTATGCCAATGTGAACATCATCAAAATACCATTTTAAACTATAACCCCCAAGAAAAAAATGTTTAAAAATTAAGAGTGATAAATTATTTGTATTCCTTAGGAATGTGTGATATTGACTAGTAAAAAATAATTAACAAAGATAAGTCTATTTTTCACCATTTATTATAGTTCATCCCATTGTATATTATGGGTCTTGAAAATCTGAAGAAAATCCAAGTGTGAAGAGTTAACAAATGATGCCACATACATTCTTTTATTATTATGACTTGTAATTGATAACTAAAGTTGCTGAACTATGGAGTGGTAAATTAATTGCTTCTCATTTTAACAGTATAACAGAAAACTGGAATCTAAGAATACAAAATCTTTTCATCATTTTAGAAAAGTAAAATTCAATAATTGACTTTTGACAGCCATGGTTCTTGTAAACTCACACAGGATTAGTTTAGAGGCAGTGATCTGCCACCAGGATTGTAATACACACAGCTCTGGTAAGGGAGCTACTATTTGTCTCCCTCAGTAACTGTTGAAGTCATCTATTTTATTTTAAAAATAACTTATTTAACATGACATTGTGAGCTTTGTAAGCACGGGAACATAGGGTGGAAAGGAAACCAGCAAATAAAAACAAAGAACGTCTTTTTTTCCCAATAATCTTCCCCTCATTTTTTTAACAATTTTATTTTCCCCTTTGAATGTTGTTCCAGATTAAAACTTTTAGCAGCTACTCTCCAACATTAATTTCTCCATCTATAAGAAGAACACATTACCATTAATTTTCTGAATTTTGCTTTTACTAATCTTCCTTCCTTTCTCCTTCCTTGCTTCCTTACTTACTTTTTTCCTTCCTTCCTTTCTTCCTTCTTTCCTTCCTCTTTCTTTCTTTCCATTTTTCTTGTCTGGCACTTTCTCTTGTACATTATTTCATGTTCCAGATCTTCACTGCTGATTGAATTTTTAAAAATGTATCTTTATTGTTCAAAGTATTTCAGATATCCCCCTTTTCCCCTTTCAAACCCACTCCCCTCCACCAAAGCCTTCACAGCACTATTGTCTGTGTCCATGGGTTATACATTATCTATATCCTATCTAATAAAAGAGAAACATGATAATTAGCGTACATCTGCTACCCTTCCCATTGGCTAATCAGCAAGATATGCAAATTAACTGCCAAACAAGATGGCGGCC
>NW_006291015.1:2594726-2602679 GCF_000327345.1 Myotis davidii
TACGCCCTGCTCTGTGCGTGACAGGGGGCCGCGCCCCAACTCCCCAATCGGCCCTGCTCTGAGCCCAACCACGGGCTGCAAATAGGGATTGGGCCTGCCCTCTGCCACCCGGGAGCAGGCCTAAGCCAGCAGGTTGTTATCTCCCGAGCGGTCCCAGACTGCGAGAGGGCACAGGCCAGGCTGAGGGATGCCCCCTCCCCCCGAGTGCACAAATTTTTGTGCACTGGGCCTCTAGTCTATATATAAAAGCCTAAGTGAACATTATGACTGGTCAACTGGTCACTATGAGGATGCACTGACCTCCAAGAGTCAGATGCTCAATGCAGGAGCTGCCCCCTTGTGGTCAGTGCACTCCCATGGCCAACCTCCTGTGATGGACCAACCTCCTGCAGTCTCTCCACCTGTCGGTCCCAATTGGCCTCAATCAGTCCCAATCGCCGGCCAAGCCCAGGGACCCCATCCTTGCATGAATTCATGCATCGGGCCTCTAGTATGCATATAAGTTTTTTTGGTTAATATCTTCCGCCCTCCCGCTCCCCTTCTTTTCTATATTCATCAGTCTATTCCACGTTTCCATGTCTCTGGGTCTATTTTGTTCATAAGTTTATTTTGTTTATTAAATTCCACATATAAGTGAGATCATGTGATACTTGTCTTTCTCTGACTGGCTTATTTTGGTTAGCACAATACTTTCTAGGACCTTCTATGCTATCTCAAATGGTAAAATATCCTTCCTTTTTACAACTGCATAGTATTCCATTGTGTAAATATACCGTATCTTATTTAATCAACCATCTACCAATAGGTACTTGTGCTGTTTCCAAATATTAGATATTGTGAATAGTGCTGCTATGAACATAGGCATGGATTTTTTAAAAAATCAAATTTGTTCATTTCTTTATTCTTCCCATGGAAGAATAAAGGAAATAGTCTTCAATTAATTTCTCTCTTTTTGACCATTAGTAGGCCAGCAGTATTGTTGCTGTTATTATTAGTCTTATTTGGCTTTCTTTTTCTTATTAATTTACCATGCAGTTCTCCATATGTTAACTTAATGAGGAGCCTTTTTTCAACAACTATAGCTGAAATATTTTCCTATAGTAGTAAACTTGCTGACCATTTTATCTTATGCTATGTGTCCTCATTTATGACCACAAAATTTCTCTTTTTTTGCATAATTTTGGCTTGATTAAGGTAGTTTCTTTAAAAATATATTTTTTAAATTGATTTCAGAGAGAACCATCAGTTGGTTGGCTGCCTCCTACACGCACCCCACTGGGATCAAGCCTGCAACCTGGACATGTGCCCTTGATTGGAATCAAACCTGAAACCCTTCAGTCTGCAGGCAGATTCTCTATCTACTGAGCCAAACCAGCTAGGGCAATTAAGATAGTTTCTAAATCTCCTTTTCCAAAGACTTTGAAGTAATTGAATCAATTTTAATCCTTTCAACTTAAACCATATAGCATGTGTAGTAAATTTATACTTACACCCTAGATTTAAGAGTTTTTTCTATCATGATTTCAAGCACTCAAAATCCAATCATTCTTTCCCTTATGAATTCTTGAATATCTTTTATATTCATTCCTGGATTTTGCAAATTTTAAAAAGTCATATTAAACTCATATTAACTCATAATTTTCCTAATTTTATTTAAAGATAATATATTGCACCTTGGACCTTTCTTTTGAGATCTTCTTCATAAGGAACATTGTAGTACTTGTTATAGTAATTCCTCTTAGTTTTCATTGGTGTCCCATTCTACATTGATACTGCCTAGAAATACAATCTAGGCCAACTTCTATTTTTTAAACCCCTTTTAAAAACTATATTATACTGTCTTTTCAATTCCCCTGTTAACTTCTGAAGAGCCTACGAGAGGATTCATCATGTAGGTTAGTTAGCTTTCCCTCTCATTTATTTTAAGTCTCTTCTTCTCCATTCCTTTAATATGTAGTATTTATAATTTCTTATACCTATACATTTTTTGCTTGAAATAAATTGTGATTCTGAATCTAAGGATGTTTTTCTTAAACATTTCTATGATTCACATTGCCTCTCATGTTACATGTATTTAGACATTCTCATTTCATTTTTCAATGATTTCCTGCCCTTTAAATTTCTGTGTCTTTGTCTTCCTGGAATATATTTCAGATAATTAGCTTATGTGTATCTTCCAGTTTACCAGTTCCTTTGTCATTTATTTAACTCATGTATTAGGTTTCCCCCCCCATCTTTATTATTATTTTTTTTATATTTGAAGTTCTATTTGGTTCCATTTTTTAATGATCTTATATAATATTTGATATACCTCTTTTTTTCCCCAGAAACTTTTAAAATACCCATTTTATAGCATATATTGTAGTATTCATTATCTGATACTTTAGAGAGAGGTGTGATTTTTGATTTGTTGTTTTTTACGATTGTCTTTTGGAGTGGCCCTTCACAATTTTCTTTTTAATTTGCAGTGTTAGATATTGGCATGAGATTTGAAATGAAGCCACGGAAATCTCAGAGTACATGGACCGAAGCTCTGCTGCATTCAACGATACTTAAGTGTTAAATGATGCCACACAAACCCAAAGATTTTTAAATAAATACTCTTATGGATTCCTAGATAATATCCATTTTCATCCCAACTCCAATAATGTCAGGGATGTAGTTATCAATTATAATGGATAATATTTTCCCTCCAAATTGTTAACACCAAAAATGACAGGTTAATTTGCATCTCCCTTTCCCACTCCCAAGTCTATCATTTTTCTCTTCTAAATTAGTTTTATATTTGGCTGTCTGATTTAATTACTCACTTTTTTCATGTGTTATTATTTGTCTTTTACTTGGTGTGACAAACATAAGCCATTTCCTTTTTAGTATCTAATAATATTTCAATGGATAATTAAATCCTGTCAAGTTTTCAATGAATAAGACCTGGCTTTCCATACTAATTTTATGCTTCTTCAATTTTATTTTGCTATTTCTATATTTTCTTAACATGACAGTGCATTTTGAAGTTATTGCTATTCAGAATTTTTATTTGTGTGTGATAGTTGGGGATGCTGTTATTAATTAGCTTATTACTGATAGCAGTGGATCCTGAAAAATGAAAGAAATTGAGACTTCAGAAGACATTATTAATACTATCTACTAAAAACCACCCAGTGGTGCACTGTGTACATTTCTGGTGCCCCCAAAAGGCTTAACTTCCCACCAAACAAGGTAACTGACTCTAATAAATGCTGGCATATACAAATGTGACAGCTATATTTCAACTCATGCCTTCTGATCTACTTCCCCAAGATCCATCACAGTGAAAACTGATTATATGCAAGACTAAAAAGTAAAAATGAAGCAAGGTCACATCAGTACAATGGATTATTTTTATATAGAATCTAGTGAGGAATATTGAGTCTAAAAATGACAATTAAGTCCTGGGTTGTTAACTCAGTTGGTTAGAGCATCATTTCAATACACTTGTGGGTCTGATTCTCGTACAGGGCACATATGGGAATGACTAATGAATGTATAAGTAAATTGTGCAACAAATCAATTTTCTCTCTCTTCTTCTCTATTTTCCTCTCTCTTTCTCTAAAAAAAGCAATCTATCAATAAATAATAATAATAAAGACAATTAGCCAGGCCAGTATGGCTCAGTGGTTGAGCATCTGCCTATGAACTACAAGATCACGGTTCAATTCCTGGTCAGGGCACATGCCCAGGTTGCAGGCTCAATCCCCAGTTGGGGATGTGCAAGAAGCAGCCAATCAATGATTCTCTCTCATCAATGATGTTTCTATCTCTCCCTTTCCTTTCCTCTCTGAAATTAATAAAATATATTTTAAAAATAAAGGTAATTAAAATGCATAATAATGTATAATATTTTGTGCAAAACTTAATCTAGACTAGTGTATCAAGAATTCGCATAAAAAGTCTTACTAAAACTAAGAACTGATATACAAATAAGAATTATTGAAGCAAAGAGAAGAAATGTTCAAACAGAAATACTAGCATCTTTGAAAGTCTGCTTGAAAGAGTGCTATAATAGGTTATTTATTTGTTGTTGATTTCTGTTTAATTTTTATTAGTACTTAACATCAGCTCCTGAACTACTTTAACAAATTTTTAGTCACAATATGAGCCAATTTATTCAGCATATTTGTCAGTTTCCTGGTAGCCCAGGTACTGACTGAAAACAGAAACAAGATTTAAGGTAGTGAGAAGCAACACCAAAAGATTTATGTTTTAGATAAATTCCCTGGGAGCATTATGAAGACTGAAATAAAATCAAGAGTGTCAGGAGCAGACATATATTTTTTTTCTATGATTTTAAATAAAAGTGTTTTAAAGCTTTCAAAAAAGGCAAAAAAAAAAACCCAGGAATTTAAAAATCCTATATAATAAAAGTGTAATATGCAAATTGACCCTAACAGCAGAATGAGCAGTTGATATGATGCACACTGACCACCAGGGGGCAGATGCTCACTGCAGGAGTTGCCCCCTGGTAGTCAGTGCTCTCTCACAGGGTGAGCTCTGCTCAGCCACAGTTGGGCTGATGGCTGCAAGCTCAGTGGCAGCGGTGGCAGGAGCCTCTCCCACCTCCTCAACAGCGCTAAGGATGTCCAACTGCAGCTTAGGCCTGCTCCCCTGGGACTCCTAGGCTGCCAGAGGGATGTCTGACTGCCAGCTTAAGCCCCATCCCTTGGGGAGTGGTCCTAAGCCATCAGGTGGACATCCCCTGAGGGGTCCTGTACTGCAAAAGGGCACAGGCCAGGCTGAGGAACAACCCCCCCATCCCAAGTGCATGAATTTTCATGCACTGGGCCTCTAGTGTGTGTGTGTGTATATATATATATATATATATGTATATATATATAGATGCTGTTGAGGGTGGATTTTTGTTTTGTTTGTCTTTTAATAATAGAACCAGTAAAACTAGTGCACATGAGAAAGAATAGGGAGTAGATTAGATGCTTGCAACTTGGATGATTGGACAGAAAGTAAAACCTTTATCTAATTTGGGATCATAAGATACTAGCTTTGAACACTCCCATTGTGTAGACTAGTGGTCAAGCAATAAACAGAGCCAGACTATCTGTGTTCAGAATTGAAGCTCCAACACATATTATATGAATAAATCTTGTTCATATTAATTCATCTCTTTGTGACCTCTGTTTTCTCATCAGAAACATAATAGTTGGATGCTGAGAAATGTCCTTTCTTCAAAGAACCATTCTGAAAAATCTGTCTTAGCATCCTGTGGAAGTAGACTGAGCAGCCTCATCACTAACTCCAGATATGACCTGACTCTTAAAGCCACATTATTCAACATATATAACACTTTACTTTTTTATGGACCTTAAGTAAAAGATTAAATCCAAGTTCAATATGCACATCTTCTTGCCTTTGAAGAAAAAGGCATGTTCCTAAACCACAGTATGTCATCAAGCATCACGTTTGTGTCCTGTAAGATTTGAATAACACACCAAAGTCTCACATTGTACATTAGATACTACAAGGGGCAGTATTTCATTATACCCCTTGAGGCTGCCAGATTTAGCAAATAAAATATAGGACAACCAGTTAATTTTGAATTTCACATAATGCAATATACAGATGATGTATTATAGACGGGTACACTTGAAACCTATGAAATTTTATTAACCAATGTCTCCCCAATAAATTTAATTTAAAAAGGAATTTCAGATTCACAAAGAATATTTTTTTAGTATAACTGTGTCCTATGCAATAGTAGCAATATATACTAAAACATTACATTGTTTGTGTGAAGTTAAAAATTAATTGGCAACCATTGTTTTATCCAGTAACCCTGAGGTTGTTGGTAGGCTCCTGTGTTTTAGCACAATTGGCCAAAAACAACTCTGATTCAGCCAAAAGATTCCTATGCCCCACTAGGTCCATTTAAAGAAGCACTGGAAGTTACAGCTGTGGCACATCATCCTACAGTATCTGTGTGGGCTCTAAATGTCATCACAAATATCCTTACAGATTCTGATAAATGGGAATTTCCCATAAAGGCATTTGAAAAATACAAATACACATAAATATAAAACGAGAAGCAGTTTTAAAGCTTTCTTATGAGACAGAGTGGGCAACAGGGTCCACCTCATTGGTGTGTGTGGGTGTGGGAGTTTCTGAGAGGCCGGGGTGTGAAGGCCTCAAGGAGTAGCACGCTAGGAATGTTTTGGGGATGTCATTGCATTAAATAGTGGTTCTGTGTTTAGTGATGAAAAAAACCAGACCGGGCATATAAACAGAAAGTTAAAGGAAAAAAATTAGGCCTATTAGGTTGAAGAAGCCAATCACTAAAAAAATAAATAGAATTTATAAAGTTAGAAGAGAAAACATAAAGGTAGTTTGAAAAAAAATAGATATACAAAGAAGGAAAGCATGCCAAGGCATAATAAATGCTCAAACAGCTTCACTGTCAATCATGGAATTTAAAGTTAGCCCCTGAAAGGCCTTCTCTGGAGGTTGTGGAACAAGGACAACCATAAAGTTAAAATATATATATGAGAAAAAATCCTATAACTAAAGAAGACAGAAATTTTTCATTTCAACATTCCTAACTCTTAAAAAACTATTACTGATAGTAAAATTAAATGCATATAATTCCAAGTTTACAACATGAAGTGACTCAGATAAATTATTTATTTTATTTATAAAATATTTAACAGATACAAAATCTTCCAAAAGACAAAAATCTAATTGTCTCGGCAGCCTAACCAAACAATAGCTTATTGTAACTGTCCTAAAATAGCTAATTTTCCATACTTTGTACTGCCTAGAGACCTATTAACAGGAAGAATAGATTTTATATGAGATTACCATGTGAAACTTTGAATTAATATACATAGCATGTATGTTAATGGTTTTACATAAAGTTACTGATTTAAAATCATTTTAATAAGATTGTTTAGCATTGAAAAAGTGTAGTTGATATCTTTAATTGTATTTTCCCTAAATATCTAAAATTACTATGTGTGTGAGTACATGTAGGTGTATGTGACAGGCATGTAGGATGTTAATGATGGGCTTTGTTAACAATATATAGAGAAATAATATGGAAAGTAGGTCCCAGCTACTTCCTGAGTCACTGTACAAAAAAACAGAAAATTTATTCATACAGCACATTCCAAACATCTTATTCTACAATAGCACACATATTCTAAAATTTACAAATAGTTTAATTGAAGTGGTATTCTCTAATAATTCCTTGAATTTAGTGTGAAACTGCAAGAGATACTTAAATACAACAAATTTTTGGGGGGCATTTAGAATTAATATGCCAGCTGATTATTAAGACTATTTTGTCATATCTCAAAATTGATTGTGAAATTCAAATTTGCATGGAAATTGGAACAATATTCACCTAATATTGAGCAAAATCCATGATTATGAGTTATATTTGCAAATTATAAAGCAAGCTTTTAGACAAATTTTCAGTCAGAGTTTACTGAATACCTGTGTAATTTTTCAATGTGGCCATAATTTATCAATAGCTCAGATAATTTGCTCCCTTAGAGGCTATATCATGTAAAACTACTTGAGAGACAGGACAGCACAATGGTTGAAAACTCAGATTGTCTTGTCAAGCTGCATGGATTCAAATCCTGCCTGTAACAAATGACAGTAGGGGATGTTCATAATCTTTTGCCTCCTTTTCATTATCTGAAATATGAGAGAAAGAAAGAACAATAATTCCCAAGGTTTTGAGTATAAATCTCATAAAGGCATCATGTTATATAGTACTTAAGAGTATAGAATTCAGCGCCAGATAATTTGGCTTTAAGTATAAATTCTACAGTTTAATAGTTCTTGGGAAAAGAATAACTTTCGCCGAAACCGGTTTGGCTCAGTGGATAGAGCGTCGGTCTGCGGACTGAAAGGTCCCAGGTTCGATCAAGGGCATGTACCTGGGTTGCGGGCACATCC
>NW_006291015.1:2602704-2612826 GCF_000327345.1 Myotis davidii
TTTCACATCTGTAAAATTAGAATAATAGCTCATATATTTATTTTTAAAAGTATGTGAGTGTATTTAATACCTGAGTTAGATAAGTCATATCACAAATGTAAGGTATTACTTATTCTTATAAAGACTTAATGACTAAACAAAAGTAAAGAAAGTCCTTAAGATATGACAAGAAAAGAGTTGATGCTTACTTAATATTACAAATTGTATTAGTTTCTATTAGCTTCCATAAGAAATGACTACGAAATTATATCTTAAAATGACAGAAATATATTATGTCATAGCTCTAGAGTCCAGAAGTCTGAAAACAGAGTGTCAGGAGGGGCACGCTCCCTCTGGAGAATATAGCGTATGATCTGTTCCTTGTCTCTGTCAACTTGTGGTGGCTTTGGCATGCCGTGGCCAGCATCTGCTTGCCTCCATGTTGCTTCCTCTCTGGACATATTGTGATCTAATCTCACTCTGCCTCTGTTGTAAGGTTATTTGTGATGACATTTAGAGCCCACCCAGATATTCTAAGATGATGTAACCATTTCAAAGTCTTTATTTTAATCCCATCTGCACAGAACATTTTTCCAAATAAAGTAATTTTTCTCTGTTCTAAGGATTAGACCATACATATAAATTTTGTAGCCATTTTCAGAATATGTAGTTATTAAGAGATTTATTTGCCTTTATATAATACTAGAGGCCCAGTGCACAAAATTCATGCATGGGGGAGGGGGGTTGTTCCTCAGCCTGGCCTATACCCTCTCACAATCTGGGACCCCTTGAGTAGGGTCCCTAGGCCTGGCCAGAAATCAGGGCCTGTCAGGGCTTTCCTTCCCCTGGTTGCTGGCAGATGACCCCACCCTCACCACTGCCACCACTTGCCAACTGTGCGGTGCTGCCCCTCCTCCCCTACCACCGGTCACCTCTCTCTGCAGGCAACAGGCATGGGGTGCAATCACTTGGCTGGCCTGGGCCTCCCTCTGTGGGGAGACTGCTGGCTGGCCCCACAAACCCACCACAGCATCGCTGGCCTGTGGCCTGGGCCTCCCTCTGTGGAGCGATGGATTGTGGGGTCCCCAGATAGATCACCCTGCAGAGGGAGGCCAAAAAAAAAACTGAGTGGCCAGGGCCTCCCTCTTTGGGGCTATTGATTGCAGGGCTATGTGATCGATCACCCAGCAGAAGGAGACCCCATGCACCTGGCCAGGGCTCTGCATTGATTGCCCCACTGGCCAGTGGTCTGAGCCTCCCTCTGCAAGGTAATAACGATGCCCCAACCAGCTTGAAGGGTTGTACGCATGCATGTGGGGTGCATGCTTTCATGCTGTTTCCGTGAAATTCTCACTCTGCCATCTGCATGATGCAACTGGAAACATGATTCATCAGACCACATGACTTTTTTCCAATGCTCAACTGTCCAATCCTTAAGTTTCTGTGTGAATTGGAGACGTTTTATCTTGGTAACTGCAGACAGCAAAGGTGTTCGAACAGGCCTTCGGCTTCCATATCCCATAGGATGCAGTGTACGGCTAATTTGCCTACAAACATTAGGTGGTCATAATAATCTGGCCACTCAGTGTATGTCAAATTTTATATAACACTACTTTTAAGATTACTTGTATGAATTAGCACAATGTGTTATAATATATGCATGAGTTTGAGGTATAGAATGTAAGGAAATAAGAAAAATAGCTTTTATTAAATTTAGGTTATCAATTAGCACATTTCTTAATATCAAATTATCTCTTTATTTTATTATATACTTATATGAATTAGTTTATATCTTAGATGACTTTTTCTATATATTATATAATTAAAATAATATTTGAGGAATAATAATAAAAATGAATGGTTTTCTGGTCTTAATATGCCAATTTTAAGCAGCTATACTCTTTGCTTAATATTTAATTTCTCTAGTCACTTAACTGCTACCTAATTATAAAGTATCTCATTATACTTATTGCCATTTTAACTGTAAAAGGTATAGTGAATGCTTAATATCATGTAGAAATTAATTTTTAGGTTGGCTTGAACTTCAGTTTGAATCTTTTCTAATGACTGGTTATTAATATGGAGCCCATGAATCACTGAAGTTGTATGACTAATTTTATTCAGAAGCCCACATTTTCTTGGAAAAATTCCAATATATTCATGAATCTTTCAACAGTGTCAATGATACAAACATTTTTAAAACCACAATTCTAAGGCATTGTATGAGTCAGCACTTCAACTTTTATGATGGCGTCATCTAAGCATAATTATTTAATTTATTCATCAAATTCTGTTCTCTTTTAGATAAAACCTATGCAAGCTGTTGAGAGTTTTAGAAAATCAATAAATAATAGCTCTCTTTTCATGACAGAACTGAACAATTGCAAGAGACATCCAGGAATTAAACTGATTTATATTAGCACATCATATATTTCTGATGAAGCAATTTAGAGGATTTGATCTTATCCTATGCCTAAATTTTCTAATATTCCCCTGAATATAACTATTCACCCCAAAACTTCATTTTTCTCCTCTGGCCACAGATTCAAGCCTCCTATAAATCTTTAAGCAAGGAAAACTGTACTGGCAAAGGCTGAGCTAACATAACATGCTCAGGTCCTTCTCCTAGTCTCACCGATGAGATAGTTCAATTCTCAGTCTCCCCATTGCACCTATCAGATAACTCACTCCACCAAGGAGAGAAGTGACAAAGGATGGAGATTCTGTCTTCTTTAAGGAAGCTTAAATGATCTTAAAGGAATTTTTTTAAAGTTTATTTAAGTAAATTCTTACACACAGCAACCTTAGTTGAAGAGCTTAAGTGTTCTTTTTCACCATTCTCCACATTTTTTTTATTGTATTGTATTTGGCTTTAAATCTTAAAATTATGAGGAAATTATCAATTTATGGTGATATTCCTGATTTCATCTTCTTAAGCTTATCCCATAGCCTCCAATTCTCAAAGCTTCCTTAAGTGCTATTATAGAACAACCAATGGGTCATGTGCCTTTCATGCTAATGATACTACAAAACAGGGCATAATAATTCCTTAATTAAACTAAGTTAACCACCATTGTATATCCAACACAGTTGCTATTTCACATTGTAAAGGAAATTTTCTCTAATCCCTTTATCCTGTAATACTCAGCAGAAGTATTTCAGTAAAATCAAATAACATTGTAAACTAACAGAAATAAAAATAACTGTGATAAACAAGCCATAAACTTGAATATGTTTTTCATATATTAAAATTATGTTTTCTCAAATATTTACTGAACACAAACACCATTTTTCTCTTTTACACTGAAATTTTGTTAGTTTCTAATTATCTGTGCTATTAGGACTGCCAATTGTCATGAAATTAAAAATAATTCTACGTGTCAAACTCAAATGGAAAATGTCATGCAATAGAGGTCTGTCACTAATAGAGCTCTGGTGTAGTCGGCAAGTAAACTAAGTTTATTAAAGTCATTAAATGCTTTGACAAAGTGCATGATAGAATAACATCACTGGCTAGTTATAAATCACTGTGAATTACTACAATTCAACCGGAGGAATGCAGACTGGGGTGAATAGTATAAAGGATGGAATCTTTCAACACGTTAGGCCAGTCGTATTTTACTCCCCAAATATGTACCTCTGAAAAGATTGGTTAGCAAAGCTGAGATTTGTTTGTTTTGTTTTTCCCCCTCATGTTTTCTCTTCTACCAATTACTAAGCAACAACAAAAAGCCATGCACAAATTTTACGACACCTGGCAAAAATAATATAAAACCCCGTTCTCCTCATCACTGGGCAAAGCTTGCATCTTTGCTCCTCCATTTTTCTGACTAAGCCATTCATCACATGACTCACCCCTAAATGAAAACCTGTTAATAATTTATCAGTACTCACCCTGGCATACACAAGATTCACTCCCCATAACCATCACATCAATATTCCTCCCCTACACATTAATACAAATGAACACACCACAAACCTAGGACTAGAGACCACATTTACTTTACAGTTTTAAAAATTTATATATCTATCACCACTGTCAGCGTAGTGTTTATTTCAGATCCCATATTTGGGGAAGGGGATACTATACACACCAGATCATCAGTAGATATGGATGAAATCTGCCAGAACTGTCCGAGGAAGCCCTGCAATGTGCTCTACATAATTAGGAGCTTTCTCCTTGCCAGAGAAGGTATCCAGAGCAGAGCTGTGCATTTTTAAAAGTATATATTTTATTGATTTTTTACAGAGTGGAAGGGAGAGGGATAGAAACATCGATCAGCTGCCTCCTGTACACTCCGCACTGGGAATGTGCCCACAACCAAGGTACATGCCCTTGACCGGAATCAAATCTGGGACCCTTCAGTCCACAGGCTGGACGATGCTCTATCCACGGAGCCAAACCAGTCAGGGCAGAGCTGTGCATCTTCACAGTAGGGCACACAGCTTAAAATCTTATGAACTAGTAACTTGCCAGAAAGCAAAAAGCAGGGCTTGGATTTCTTTAATTGGATTACAGTTAGATGGTTTTAGAAGCAGCCAGTGATTAAACTGATGAGTAGACAGGTAAAAGCATAAATGACTTGTTTTTATGGTAGATTTTCTGTAAAAATCATAAAAGTTCATCTTCAGGCTAGCTAGATGGTACAGATGAATATCCTGTATTTCATCACTGACTATACTATAACATCAAAGTGGGTTAAAGAAATCAAAAAGTTGTTGTTGTTTTTTTATTGTTGACCATGGGTTCCAGAAACTGCAGAAAGCAAAACTGCATTTAAAAGTCTACTGTATAAACTAACATGTATTAATATTACTTATGAAAGACATTTCACCTTCATATTCTAGATAATAATATTTGAGTCATAGATGTAAAATATTCTAGTCTCAAAAGCAGTAAGTTATAAGCTAGTGGACAAACACTCTCCAGCTGATGAAAAAGTCGATTCTATTAAACAGCAATCATATATACTCTTTTCATTATGGGTTTAGCTGCACTACATATCAGTGCCCCCCCCCCAGTGAAATATGAGCTTATGAATAGTGGTAACACTATTGACTCATGTTTATATATCCAGTGGACATAATGTTGGATGATGGAATAAATGAATGTCACAAACTTTCTGAGTCTCCAAGTCTCACATCTTTGAAATGGTTTGGGTTTAAATTCCAGGAAATCTCTTGTCCTAATTCAACAAATGTTGTGAGTCACTGTTTTCTGTGATAGATGTGGTATTATTGAAAGGAGTTTTTATGGGTAAAATAGGCAGGTTTAGGGAGTTTTAGAAATAAAAACGGTCTATGGGGGAGGGAGACCCAGTTGGCTGCAGACTTGGAGCTGGCAAAAGGCATACATTCACAAAGAACTAAAGGCACCACAGCCTCAGGGGAGAGGAAGACACCCATTCACAGAAGACAAGAGAAAGCCACAGGGAGTAGAGAAACAAAAGGGAGAAAGAGGAAAACAGATTTTCACAGGGAATAGAGAATTTTACCACAAGGGGGGTTGGAGGGAAAGGGGGCACCCCACATGGGGTTTGAGCTTTGAAGCTGCTATAGTGACCAATCAGAGGGGATATCAGGACACAAAGAACTGCAGCCTTTGTAAACCTTAAGAAAAGGAGCTTAGTGGGCTACCCCTTTGGGACTCCTCTCCCAAAGGGATAGCCTCACTGATCTGTACTTGTTTCCAATAAGTTTCGACCTTTTCCTATCCTATACCACCTTTTTTCCGTGGCTTCATTCTTTGAATCCACCTGGAAAAGAACCTGGGAAAGAAACCACCTTTGCATCCTGCCCAGAGGAAAAACACACGTTTATTTTCATCACAATGATACCTAAAAAAATTATTTCTCTTATAGATGAACTAGAGGTCCGGTGCACGAAATTTGTCACCAGTAGAGTCCCTACACCTGGCCAGCAAATAGGGCAAATCAAGCTCCCGGCCTCCCCTCTTCCCTGCTTCCCCACCTCCTATTTCCCTTGCTCCCTCAGCACCTCGCCACCACCACTGGTCACCCACTATGTTCCGCGATGCTCCCTGGTGGTCAGCACACATCATAGCAAGCAATCGAACTCCTGGTCTCCTAGTTGAACTCCCAAGGGGACACTTTGCATATTGGCATTTTATAGATATAGATTAAGGATAGACTGGAGATTAAAAGCCTGGATTGCATTTGTGAATCCATAGGTGAGAATGCTATAAGTGCCAAAGTTTTTCTTCTAAGAGAGGAATGTGGTCCATCCTTCAAATTTTCAGTGGTACCTAATGTTAGTGAGACTCTATTTGTGGTGTCTGTATATTATTAACATGTTTTCAGATTAGGTAAGGGAATGGTTCATAAACTTTCCAAATCATGTTTTTGTTTTTTTGTATATATTGCTGTTTTATTACATAGCCTAATTATATTTAAAAAAATGTCAAATGACCAAGAGCTTTACAGTTATAATACAAATAAATAAAACACTGATCACTAATTCATAAACAATACAAGAATAAACCCTGGGTTTTGCATATTCACAAGGTTAAACCTACTTTTGCCCTCCTCTGTACATCAAAATTCTGAGATACAAATTGATACAGAAGAATAGACAATTGTAATAAAAATGTTTCTTAAACATAACATCTTGTATAATACCCAGAAGAAGAATAAAATGGCTATTTTCTCTCCATTCTACTTATGAATGAACTGTTTCACAGAGAATATAAGAATTATTTTCTAAGTCAAAATAGTCAGTAGAGATTATAGCCAGAAGCACCACTCATACATGAAGCTGGGTTGGGGGATGATCAGTATATTTAATCAAGTATTTGAGGAGTGTTTTGTGTTTAAATTTCAGAAAATCTCTTGTTCTGATTTAGTACAAAGCAGAATATTGGTCCTGGACTCATATAGGAATAAATTTTTTTAAAAAAATATATTATATTGATTCTTCACAGAGAGGAAGGGAGAGGGATAGTTAGAAACATCGATGAGAGAGAAGCATCGATTGGCTGCCTCCTGCACACCCCCTACTGGGAATGTGTCCACAACCAAGGTACATGCCCTTAGCCGGAATCAAACCTGGGACCTTTCAGTCCGCAGGCCGACGCTCCATCCACTGAGCCAAACCTGTTAGGGCTAGGAATAAATCTTGATGCTGTCTATTGTTATACACTTTGAGCAAGTTATGTAAGCTTAAGCTTGAACTAACTTGAAAATAAGAATTCTAAAGATAAAAAATGTATGCAACTTAATTTAGTGATTGGCAAATGACAGTTAGGAAAAAGGCATCTGTTTGTATGTGTGTTTATGTGTGTGTGTGCATCTGTGTGTATGTGTGTGTATGTGTGTGTGTGAAATGTCATGTGAATTTAATATTTTAGCTCTGTAGGGTAAATGTGTTTAATATTTTAGTTCCATTCTAGTGACTATGGAGATTTGTGATGGGATGAACCCAGAAGAGATTTGATGCAGACTGCCATAAGTTTTTCTGATTTATCTATTCACTGATGCAGTACAAATTCTCATGCCTCTTACAGATAGCCACAGTTGACAACCCAGGATAATTTTATAATGAGAACACATAATAACAGAGTTTAATGCCACCTACTTCTTTGATTTTGGCCTTGCACTGTTGTGCTCCTAATATATCCCTAACTTCTATCTATTTTTCAAATCCCACATTAAGAATCAACTACTTAATCCTTTGCTTGGTATTCCTCTGCCAAAATTAACTGCTTCTCCTCCCTTATTTCACAGAGTACCAATTCAATATTAATTATATTGTTCAATTTAAATTACATATTCTTATAATCAATGGAATGGTTCATATATCTGTTTTCAATTGGATTACATAATGCTTATGATAAATCAAGGGTGCTATTAATTTTCTACCACTACTGACCAACCCAAAATATTTAATGTCATGATGATTTGTATTAGATAAATGCTAGGTAGATATATCTGTTTGTTAAAATACGAATTGAGACCAGATTGCAGAGACCTTAGGCACAAAGTTGAAGCATATAATTATTATACTCCATATCCCTTTGAAAAAATTTCATTTTTCATTTTTTAATATTCTGCATGTAGGAAAATGATAGAATACTAGAGGGGAAAATAATATTTCACAAAGACTGCTTAAGCATTTATAATACCTAACTTATTGCCCTGCATGGAGTTATGCAATAGCATATTTGAGAGGAGATATATTTGTAAGCCTTTATGCTGACAGTAAAATAGAGAGCTCTAAATACAATCTGGTGCATACCTGGCATTTCCTTTCTGAACTCAATATGAATGTAAATGAAATTGCACAGCCTGTGTATAAATATACTATTGACATAGACTGGGAATACCTATATTGCAGACATCAGAAAAAGAGAAAGAAACCTAGTAAATGAATTTATTTTTGACCCTTAGACCCGTGGAAATATCTGACAGTGCGAAATGTCAACTTTAATGGGCTTTACACTGATTCTGTGGTCTCTGAAAATGAATGTCAAGTCACTGGAAAATGGCAGTGGCACTGAAAAGGAGAAGGATAATATCTTTACCAAATGCACTTATACTTCAGTTATGACTGCAAAGGGAACTCTGTTAAAAAGATTGAAAACATAACAGTGTGAATGTAATTCAGCTTTTGTCTTCAGAATACTATGAAATGCCAAGTTCTTACTATTTTATATAAAATCTTCACATATATTTATAAAGAGGGATACAGAAAAAGAAATTAAAGTGGATGAGATATTTTTCCCAACTACAATCTCATTTAATTCTGGACAAATTTTCAATCTCAGACTAGATTGCTTTTTTATGCTTTACCAGATATTTCAGGGAGAACTTCTGTAAATCATAGCGGAATCTAACACCTCAAAATTCATATAAATATAATCCAAATATATTTTATTTTAGGAAAGAATCATAAGGTTATGGTGAACATAAAATACATTGTAACATTCGTTGGGAATTTTTTTGATGGGTTTATTAATATATTGGTCATAGGGGCAGGGAGTGGGGAATAGTGAACTGGAAGATAAACTGATGGAAAAAATCCTGAACTGAATTGAAAGAGAAAAAATATATATAATAACAAGAAAAGAATATCCAATAACTGATTCTACCTCAAAGTGTGTAACCTAGGCATAATTGGAATACCAGAAGAAGAAAGTGAGGATAAAGAATGTTTGAGTAACAATGGCAAAAATTTCAAAATTAATGACAGGCAGTTACAAGAGATTTAGAAAATCAGATAGCATGGAACATAAATGCCAAAAAACTACACATAGGAATATTATATTAAAACAAGAGACAAAAATAAAATTCTGAAGAAAACTACAAAAAAAAATCCCGAAAACAGCAAAAACAAAAATCCTACTTCAAAATGGACAAAACATCTGAATAGGAACATTACAAAGCAAGATATACTAGTGAAAAATAAGCATATAAAAAGATGCTCAACATTCTTTTTCATTAGGTAATCCTCTCTAATAAAAGACAAAAAGAGTAATTAACTGTACCTCTGCTATGCTTCCCATTGGCTAATCAGCGAGATATGCAAATTAACTGCCAAAAAAGATGGCGGACGGCAGCCACGCAGCTGAAGCGAGCAGGAGGCTTGCTTGCTCCGGTGATGGAGGAAGCCAAGGTTCCCCACCTGCCACGGCCTGGCCTGGCTCTGAGCTCCAAAAGCAACAAAGTTTCAATTATAGAAGCTAAACAAACCCCAGATACCTGCTTTCAGCCGCCATGGCCTCAGAGCTGGAGCTAGCAGGACGGCAACAAAGTTTCAGTTATAGAAGCCAAACAAACCCCACATACCTGCTTTCAGCCAGCCTCGGCCTCAGAGCTGGGAGCGCCATTGACGGAAACAGAGTTTCAATTATAGAAGTAAATAAATCCCAGAATAAAAAAAAGAAAGAAAGAAAGGAGAGGCTGGGAGCTTCAGTTCCAGGCCAGCCTGAAAACAGCTCTCAGCCCCTTACCCAGACTGGCCAGGCACCCCAGTGGGTACCCCTACCCTGAAGGGGGTGTGACCAGCTGCAAACAGCCATCATCCCCTCACCCAGGCTGGCCAGGAACCCAAGCGGGACCCCTACTCTGAAGTGGGATACCCTTCAGGGCAAACCAGCTGGCCTCAACCCGTGCACCAGGCTTCTAT
>NW_006291015.1:2612947-2616307 GCF_000327345.1 Myotis davidii
ACAAATGAACATTGCCCAAGGGCTTCCAGGCTGCTGGACTGCCAGAGGGATGTCTGATTGCCAGCTTAGGACCAATCCCCTTGGGAGCAGGCCTAAGCCAGCAGGTGGTCATCCCCTGAGTGGTTCCAGACTGCGAGAGGGCACAGGCCGGGCTGAGGGACTCCTCCCCTTGAGTGCACAAATTTTTGTGCACCGGGCCTCTGGTCTATACTAATAAAAGGATAATATGCTAATTAGACCGGATATCTTTCAGACATTCTTCCAGACATCCTTTCATACAAAGCCACGGTGGTGGGGACCAAGGCAGAGGTGGTTAGTGGCAACCGGGCCAGCAGGGGAGGGCAGTTAGGGGCAACCAGGCAGTCAGGCAGAGTGGTTAGTGGCAATCAGGCAAGCAGCTGATGAGTGATTAAGAGCCAGTGGTCCAGGATTGCAAGAGGGATGTCCCCCAATGCGTCCCAGATTGGATAGTTTGCAGGCCAAGCTGAGGGACACCCCCCTGTGCACAATTTTCATGCACCGGGCCTCTAGTCCTAATAAATAAAAAGCCAGGGGCTGTTATGACACAAACAACTGGATGGATGACCAAACATCAGGCTGAATGGTGCGACAAGGTCGGCAGTGGGGTTAGTGTGGGACGACAAAACAACTGAACAATAGGTTGCATGGTACAACCATTCCAGCAGGGGGGTTAGTGAGGGTCGACAAAACAACTGAACAATAGGTTGCTTGGTACAACTATTCCAGCAGGGGGGTTAGTGAGGGACGACCAAAGGACTGAACAGCAGGCTATGTGGGGTGACCAGGGCGGCAGGCGGATTAGTGAGGGATGGCCAAATGACTGAATAGCAAGCTGTGTGTGGCAACCAGGCCAGCATGGTAGGAAGTTGGGGGTGACAAGCAAGGCCAGTGGGTGTGGGGGGTTCAGTTCAAGGTGACCAGGCTGGCAGGGGGACCAGTTAGGGGCAACCAGGCTGGCAGAGGGGGGCAGTGAGGGGCAATCAGGCCAGCAGTGGGGCAGGTAGGGGCGACCAGGCCCACGGGGTGGGGAGGAAGTAGGGGCGATCAGGCCGGCACAGAGGCAGTAGGGGTGATCAGGCTGGCAGGGGGGTAGTTAGGGGCAATCAGGCAGGCAGGTGAGCAGTTAGGAGCCAGTGGTCCCATACTGTGAGAAGGATGTTCAACTGCTGGTTTAGGCCAGATCGGCAGTCAGCCGGCCATGCCAAAGGAGCCCACCCATGCACGGATTTGTGTGCAAGGCCTCTGGTTGTAAAATAAAATAACAATGATTAAAACACACTTATTAGAATGGCTATAATACAAAATAAAATGACAATATCAAATACTGGCTAAGATGTTGAACAAAAGTAACTCTCACTCAATAGTAGTAGGAATGCCAAGTAATTGACCACATTTGGAAGACATTTTGCCAATTTTGTACAAAATTCAACACAGTCTTACCTTATAATCCAACTGAATGGAAAATGCGTATCCACTCAAAACCTACATGAGTTTAGTTTTGTTTTGCTTTTATCACAGCTAAATTCATAATATCCAACAGCTGGAAACAACCAAAGTGTCCTTCAATCGATGACTGGATAAACAAACTGTGGTACATATGTACAAATATTATTAAAAAATGAGTTATCAAGAAATAAAAATATCTGTATGAATGTTTAATACATATTGCTAACTGAAGGTAGACAGACTAAATAAAACTGTATATGATTTGTTCAATAATATGACATCTTCAAAAAGGAAAAACCATAGAAATGCTACAAAGTTTAGTAATTGTCAAGAGGCTTTGGGAGGGAAGCAGGTATAAATAGGTAAAATATGAAGAATATTTTAGACTGGCAAAACTATTCTTAATAATATCAAAATTTTTGATAAATATGAGTCTCCATTTACCAAAATCTATAGAGCTTCAAGGCAAAAAGATTAGATCTTAATGTATAAAATTAAATTATTCATGGGCTCTTAGAATCCCAGGATGTTGACAAAATTTGACAAAACAAATCTAGCTACAATATAAATTTATAATACTATCTCACTGAAGTGGATGGGAGAAAATATTCTGACCTATGTTACTTTGGAAATGAATGGAGTTTATAAGACTAAAGGCAAAATAAACTGTTTATGCACTCTGTTATAGTTTGTAGAGTTTCTAATATGTTAACAACTCTGGTATTGCTATACATCAATGCTGGAATTGAACAATTGAGTAAATATGTGTCAGATGGTGGAGACAATGTTTCCAACTGATGGAGTAAGAGTTTATAAATAAGCAAGATGCCCTAGCTGGTTTGGCTCAGTGGGTAGAAGAGCATTGGCCTGTGGACTCAAGAGTCCCAGGTTTGATTCCAGTCAAGGGCATAGGCTTAGGTTGTGGGCTCGATCCCCAGTAGGAGTCATGCAGGATGCAGCCAATCAATGATTCCCTTTCATCATTGATATTTCCATCTCTCTCTCCCTTCCTATCTGAAATCAATAAAAGTATATTAAAAAAACTAATAAGCAAGGCAAAGAATTAGAATTATCTACTTATTAATAAGATAGAGTTGGAGTTATTGGTAATCAATCATGATTACCTCAATATAAGTTTAGATTGTTGCATATAGAAATATTTACAGATATGTGTATATACACAGGAATCCTTGTTTGCTTTTTCAGATGAGAGATTCTAGAAACAGAAACATCCTCGTAACTATGAGCACATCTAGAGCTTTTTCTTAGTTTCTAATACTGTTCTCCAATAAAAAGAATAGGGATTTTTTGGAGATGTTTTAGAACTTGGATAAGAAATGTACAGTAAGATCACGGAAAACCTTTTAATTCCAGAAACTAAGGAAGTCTTCCAAAATAATATAGTAACATATAGATTTCCAGGTACAAATAGACAACTGTGAACAGTAGATAGTGGCATAGGTTCAGGAATTATCTGTCTGAACTTTAATCCTAGTCTTTTTCCCGCCTACATTGTGATGAAGGAAAGTTTACTCAACTGCCTTATGCTTCATTTTATTTACATAATTGAAATAATGTTTTTTACCTCATAGGATTACTTTGAGGATTAATATTGATAATTTGTATTCATAGTGCAATGCCTTTCTCAAAATAATGTCTTAGTTAGTCTGAATACAATCTCTATATATAAAAGTCTAAGCGACCATTTGGACCAAATGATAGGAACAACCGGGACAACCATTTGACCAGTTGCTATGACATAAACTGACCACCAGGGGGCAGATGCTCAATGCAGGAGCTGCTCCCAGTGGTCAGTGGGCTCCCACAGCCTACTTCTGCGGCTGGCAACATTGCTGCCTCTTCTGACCCCGCTGGGGCCTTTGGGCCCAGGTT
>NW_006291015.1:2617311-2626317 GCF_000327345.1 Myotis davidii
TCCTGTGGTGGATGAATCTGCATTTTGAATATTTTTAGTCCCTATAAAAGAGACTGCTTACTATAATTGTAGAATTTGAATGAGATCTAAAAGTTATTTAAATGGGCTGTCATTCACACTTTATCCTTTCCCAAGACAATTATTGATTATGAGTCATAGCACTCTTACTGTGAACATCATGGAGTTGGCTTCTCAGTGTTCCTCAACAGCCTTCCAGGCAGACACTCTCAACATATCATGCTTCAGAGTCAATACGAGCTCTATTTTTCATCCTGCATGTCATCTACTTCTCTCATTGTTACATACACCTCTGAGGATATTATCATGTTTCTTCTTAAATAGTTTCCAGAATAAAGGACTTATTACAAGACAAAACAACACCATTCATTTGGGAAAGGTTACGTATATTGAAGTGCTCTTTGTTAATTTAAACCAAAAGGACTAAACCATTATTTCCAGATATTGACCCAAATTCACTTTATTCAGACCACTAAAATAAAAGTTGAATTTCTTTTTTGAGAAATCTTTCAATAAATAAAAAGCTTGGAAATTTCACAGCATGTAGGAAGTAAACAAGAATGGCTCAATGAGCTTGTCAATCTTAGCAAATTGTGGCTTTCTCTTGACAGATAACGGTGAACTACATGCTAGTAGTCAAGTAATTCAATGCATAAAGGTATGTAGTGTACAACTTTGAAATAAGAATAGGACAATTGCAATAACAATGCCATTCAAAAGATTTGGAAGAATTAGAAGAACTTGAGAATCACAGGCAAACAGTTGTTTCCAGGTCTTCCATGGAGAAACACATCTTTTCATAAGAAGTTGTTCGTATTTGATTTCTCAACCTACTTCTCAATAGAGAACCATGGTAGTTCTGAATTTCAGGCAAACGGTTGTTTCCAGGTCTTCCATGGAGAAACGCATCTTTTCATAAGAAGTTGTTCATATTTGATTTCTCAACCTACTTCTCAATAGAGAAAATTGGAAGCCCAAAGTCCTTTTTTTTCCCTTTTTTGTTTGTAATTTTTGAATGTCTTTGTTTTGTTCCAAGCTAATGTGCCTTTACCAGAACAATATTACTAAAAGTTTATGGGTTTCTTATTCACCTGATGTGGGTCCACTTAATGTGTCAAAAGACTCATTCATATTGTATCTCTCTACTTTAGTCTTCATATCTGGCAACTGAGATACCACAACCTTAAAATTCTTAGAAGTCCTTTTTATTAAACTGAGAATGAGTACTAGGTCCTACTTTAAATCTTTCAGAAGCCTTAACAAGGATCTTTAGACCTAAAACTTTGATTTGATTTTTGATACCAAATTTCATTTTACTTTGTGGATTTTTATTAACAGAGGAGACTGAAGATGAACATATTATTTAGCAAAACCTGGATCTTCTCTATTTCTAATAAATCCTGGCTTGCAAACTAAACAATTTCTTTATTAGGCCATCTGTTTCTTCCCTTCCCTGAGCACAGACTACTGGGTCCAACCAATTGACATTAGTAACATCTTGCCTGATTGCATTAGTTGGATGTTCAAGTGTATTAAATATATTTTCTATTTTCCATGTTATTTCAGATAACCATTTGTTAATTGTAATGTCACTACTTAAATAATTGTAGTTTCTCCAACCTGGTAAAAAGCAAACACACACGTGTTCTTTTTTTGTTTTGTTTTGTTTTCTTTTGTTTTTTGGTTGTTTTTTCTTTTCACTGTTGAACCTGGTAAAAAGCAAACACACACGTGTCCTTTTTTTGTTTTGTTTTGTTTTGTTTTTTGGTTGTTTTTTCTTTTCACTGTTTTCTAGTACTATTAAAATTTAGAGTATTATTTTCCCATTCTTTGCTGTTTCCATGACACATTTCCATCCTCAATATGGTTCCAGCAAATGCCAAGTAGTTTTAAAGTATTGTTAAGACAGCTCCTCTCTCTCCACATCACATTTTGTGCCTGTTTGCTGTTGCTGCATGGCAAATCATCCTAAAATGTACTGGCTTAAAACAAGTATCATGTATTAATTCTCACAGTGCTGTGGGTTGACAGGAAATATTTTGTGATCTGTGTAGGTTCATCTAGGGTTGGACAGTCTCAAATGGTCTCAATCAGCTTTCTGAGAATTAACAGGCTGGTTGGTGTAGGAGGAAAGCTTCATACATATATCTTCTGTCACCTGGAGAAATGGCTAAAAGTGTTTCATCACCCAGCAGGCTTTCTCAGACTTTCTCACTGACTGGAAAAACATTGCCAATAGCACAAGAAGACAAGTGTGTTGGAAGGCAGTTTTCCATGGCCCCTTCAGTAGCATAGAGCTGTTTCTTTCCAGCCTCTGATGTGACTTTCTTCTCCAAATGCTAAACAACTACTGTCTGAGTGGCATATATTTTGGGTTTTGTTTGTTTCTTTGGCAACATCCAAACTTATCATATTTATTATGTTAGGGTATATGTTGTAATGACCAACATCCAAGGAGAATATACAGAATGAAGTTTATTTTTCCCTTAAATCAGAGTTTAGGTGGAGCAAATAGAACAGGAGGTAAGGATCTCTGCTCCAAGCTGTATTTCAGGGGCCAAAGAAAAATTCCATCAGGCCCAGTGCTCACATATGTGGAATTTTGGAGCTGTATTATATGCATCATCAGGCTGACAGCTAGAAAGACACAGTCAATGCAGAGGCACATACACTGTTAACCATGTCAAGCTGGAGGGGACACACATCATGTTTTACGCATATTCTCCTGATATAAAGTCATCCCAGGTACATGGCCCAAAATAGATGCGAGTGGGCTAAAAATATAGTTTAATAGTCTTCCAAGGAAGATAAGGTTATTATTATTGATGAATAATCACTGAGTTTTTGTCATAGCACTACTTTAATAATGCAATATTGTTTTTTTTACTTAATGTACATTTATTTTGTTTTCAAATTATTAACGAGATACTTTTAAAATATATTAAATAAAGTGTGTCATTTTAGGAAAAGTTTTAGCATTCTTAAATATTTAATATATATTTAATATATATTTAAAATGTATTAATCTTTCTCTTTACAAATATAACAATTTCGAAAGGAAACTACCAGATAAAACATATAATTTCTAGCTTCATCATAATGAAATGGCTGAACACTCTGCTTTAGTCAAACAATTTCATTTTCTCTCTTTAGCTGGATGCTTAAAAAGTTATCACAATATCAATAGGAAGTGAGTAAAATAGGACATTTCCAAATAATGTTCATTATACACTCAGAGTGTTCATCAGAAGTGACTCTTAGGGAAAGCAATTAGTCTGAGTACCCAGGGATTATTCTGAAAGTTATTGACAGAAGGGAAATAAGCGGGCCATGGCAGAACCACATAGGTATTTAAGACCTTCAGTTTATCTCCTCTGAAGGGATGATTTGATTTGTGGGCTCTATTCTTCTCCAGCCAATGTGCTTGAATGAGACTGCTCTAGATATGTCTTGCTAAACAAGCTTGATTATTTTTTTTCTTTTAATGTCCCTAATTTCTCTTTGTGCTGTCTGAGGGTGCTTTTTAAGGATGGGTATACTTCCTGCCTGCAACCATTATTCATTATCAGACCCCAAATTATGGTCGCTTCCTTTGTTATGTAACCAAACAAAAAAATGGAGCTTTGGCTGCCTGCCATGAGAAAGCCAAACTCCTGAGGTAGGTGCTGGTGCAAAAGGAAGAAGATTTTATTCAGGAGGCACAAGACCTGGGAGGAAGGCAGACTTCTGTCTCAAAGACCAATCTCTCTTCCTGTTCAAGCCTGCCCTTCTTATAAAGATAGGAAGGGGACAGCTTTCTTTTCTAGCCAATTATCTTGTTAGCTTTTGGTGTGCTCTAGTGCACTATTCATCTTTCCAATTTTCCCTGAATTTAGGTCATGTCCATTCATATATCTAGCTTTTGGTGGGCTCAGTGTAAAAAACTCACTATCTTGGCCAATAGGCAAGATTCCGCAGTGTGTTCTCACTACCTGTCTAAATAAAAATCAGATAATTAGTCTTGGTTTTCTTGTTCTTGTGAGAACTGCATTTTTACCTTGATATTTCAGCTGAACTGTTTTAATAAGGAGTTTTAGCTTCACTGTCAAATAAACATATACATGATGAAAACAATAAGATAAATCTGCCTTCAGAAATTCATTAAGAATTACGTGGGTAACTAAATGTTTCCCTTAACTACAGATGAAGATGTGGCTTTACTATTCTGAATCAATACCTTCACTTAAAATGGGTATCTCTATTTGAGATAAACAGTTTAGTACTCTGATGACATCCCCCCATGCTCTGCAGAGCTTTGAAACGAATGATTGCATGTTTAAAAGGCACAGTTATCAGGTATCAGAAGGTAGGGTTTGTTTGTTAGGGTGTAAATGCTGCATGTCCTGCTGGAGAGCTGAGGTTTTGCAAATGTGACGAAAAAAGAAAAGGAATATTGGGCATACGTAGTTCTATGACTCTTCACATTGGGAATTAAACAATTTTATAAATAAGATGTCTCAATCTATCAGAAAAAATTAAAACATACAATATTTTTTTCAAAAATTAAAGTAATAAAAATGCAGTAATATTACCTGATTGATCATTTTGGATCATTGATATTCTGCAAACAGATGTTGAGATATCAGTTCGCTTGAACTTAATTTAAAAGGCATTTATTTGAGAAAATATCAATTCTTCCCTTGTATTAAATTTGTTTCTAGATTTCAAGGAAATGCTTACCACAATAAAACACAATATAATTAGTATGGGGTTTTTTAAAAGGCCTTATGGATTGAGAAAGTGTACCTAAACAGAAAAATTAAATGTTCTAGCTTTCAATATGTAGCTAAATGTGGCAATATACAATTGTGCATAGAAATAGGAGCAGGGGCTGATCCTAGTCTTTTGAAACTGTCTCACTTGTATCAATGAACAGACATCTGTTCCACTAAATTATACCCAACCCACTGTTTATTTCTTACTCACTAATAACATCACAGGAAAAGAACAGAGCTATTCTAAGATGAACAGTGAATGTGATATAAGGAACTGAACGTTTGTACAGTACATACATATTACTCATCCATCTGCTTTTCTACATCCAGAATGCATATATTTGAGAATGTTCTCCTTTTGTAAATTTTTATTTTAGAAAGTGCATTTTGTCTGAATAGGTTCAACTGAAAAAAATCACAACATATATGTAGGATTTGCTTTTAAAATTATGTCTCATAAACATATTATGGCAAACATTTTTATATCATTTCAACTTTAGTAATAAAGAGAGTAGTAAAACAAAATTAAAAGATGTTAATTTATTCATTTGATCTTTAATATCTATGAATGACGTAGAGTAAATGTACCTGGTTTTCTTAATACTTAAGATAAAATCATAATTTTGTTTTGTAATAAATTGTAAGAATCATACATTCATGCACAGACACACAGAATTAAAATCATGCCATTTTTCAGTCTGGTTTGTAATAAAATATAACAAATTTGTGGTTAATCGTTTTGTTTTTAAATTTTTTTAGGTTTATCGATTTTTTTAAATTTATTGGGGTGACATTGGTTAATGAAATTATATAGGTATTAAGTATACATTTCTATAAAACATAATCTGTATATTACATTGTGTGCCTACCACTCAAAGTCAAATCTTCCATCATCATATATTTGATCCCCTTAATTCTTTACTCCCCTTACCTACCTTTCCTCAAAAATTAAGAATAACATTCCCATATGACGCAAAAACCCTCTTCTGGGTATCTACCTGAAAAATGTGAAAGGCATTATTTGAAAAATATATGCAGCTCTATGTTCATTTCAGCATTTTTCATGGTGGTCAAGATGTAGTTACTCTGTTTTTGAGCTATATAAGGTTTGCCTACTTTTTTCTTACCAGATGTTACCTTGTTTATGGTAAATATTTTTGTCTGGTACCACTGAAACAAGTCCAACCTTACTAATCAAGGATTTCCACTGCACAACCCTCTTTGTTCCAAAATGTTGATTCAAATATCTAGTTGCTATCATGAAGGCAATTCATTTGAGTCATTAAATAATTAATTTTATAAAATAATAACTATGTTCAGTTTACATGGTGGTGCACTAACAATCTGCTTCATTCATTTTGTAATTACCATTTGTTTATAGACGTGTGGTAGAATCTGCCACTGTCATTTAAATTACAACTAGGAGATGCTTGCTATAAGCAGTACTGTAAGTAGCAGATCTTTTTTAGTGACATATTATACACATACAGGGTGACTATTAAATCATGAAAATTTTAGTGTTAAACATTATAAATACTGAAATTGGACATTATCTTAATATTAATCACCTAAAGCATTTTTCTCCTTAAATCTTGTCTAATTCTATGCTTTTGGAAATTCCATATATCAGAAACTAATGCACTTTAAGTACCAATATATCATGTCTTATAAATTGTGTCATTCTCTCAATGAATATTTGTGGATTAAGTGGGTATCAAGACCTATACTTAAAGAGATGGTATCTTTGTAGAGTGCAGATGATGAGGATATAAATATATAAAAGGGGAGTTAGTGAGGGAATGATCAAACTACTGAACAGCAGGGTGTGTGGGAGACAGGCCAGCAGGGGGAGCAGTGAGGGGCAACCAGGCTGGCAGGGGGTGTAGTTGGCAGCAACTAGGCTGGGGCAACCAGGCCAGCACAGTGGGGCAGTGAGGTGCAACCAGGCCAACAGGGTGGGTAGTTGGGGGCAATCAGGTTGGCAGGCAAGATGGTTAGGGGTGATCAGGCTGTTGGGGGGCCAGTTAGGGGCAATCAAGCAGGCAAGCAGGTGAACAGTTAGAAGCCAGCAGTCCTGGATTGTGAGAGGAATGTCCGACTGCTGGTTTAGGCATGATTCCCCAGGATCTGGCTTAAACCGGCAGTCGGACATCCCCCAAGGGGTCCCCAATTGGAGAGGGTGCAGGCTGGGCTGAGGGGAACTGCCCCCCACTCCATGCACGAATTTCGTGCACCAGGTCTCTAGTTTAGTAATAATACAGATATGAGGTATAAAGACAGGGAATTTTGCTCTTCATAGGGTTGTATTCAGGTACATTTTAAAGAGGTGAATAAGTGAAATGAATATTGATTCCTTTCACGGTTAACTTTATGTTTCAACTTGAATAAGCTATGGTATCCAGTTATTTGGTCAAACACTAGTATAGATGTTATTATAAAGTTATTTTGTAGGATTGATTAATATTTACAATCAAATTTCAAATTTTATATATGGGAGAGAGAGATTTGTTTTGAGGAATTGACTCACTGTTATCAACCTCAAGGTATTCATCCTTCAAGGTGCTCTATTCAAGAGTGAGACATAATTGCCACAAGGTAGCCTCATTTACTTGCAACAAGGAGACCGGGATTCACACTCAAAATTCTGCCTCCCTGAAGGGAGGCTTAGCCATAATTTATCTACACTATTTGGTTAATTACATGTTGATTTCTTCTTTGTAGGTAGCTAACCATACCCAGCTGTGGTTCCAGACAACCCCATCCAGTTGCAGCTGCATCTACAAGGTATTGTGTTAACTGTTAGTATTTAGCAACAATAACATTAGTAAGAACTACCCAAACCTTGAAACCCTTGTCCTGTCCAACAATTTCCCACTGAATTTTTTCACTCTTCATTTTTTTAGGGAATGGGAATGTATCATACTTCTGTATTAGCTTTAGGCTGAACATAGATGGAATATGTCTTTGAGTTCAAGGAGTGAAATTCTCTGGCTGCCTGACTTATGAAAATCTTGTGGTCCTCTAGATTCTGGGATTCCTGAGGACAAGAGAGCATAAATAAACAGAATATAGAAAAACAAAAACCCAGTTAGGAACAAGGGTAGACTTATTAGACATCACTTATCTTGCCTTTTGAAGTATAGCTTGAGGTCAGACACGGGTTCACAGGAGCACAGTGAATGTGGTTCCCTGCTCTCACTAGTTAGTATAGCTGGCTTCATGTGAGAGTGATGTATCCAGGAAGCTATATCTTGTAGGTTAAGGAAAGAATGATTTATTAATAATACCAAATAAAGTCCTGCCACATTGGTTTTAGTTGATTTTGCAGGGATACTGATTTCCAGGTTTTTAAAAATACCCAGTTCCCTGTATTATATGGGTGTAGTTTAGTATCTGTTGGCATGGATAAAATCAGATTAACATGCTTATTTAAGTTTTGATTCATCTTTCCTAATTGAATAATATATACAACAGCTTGTTCTACAAATAGGTAGGGGCATACTAAAATTTGAAAGGAGTCTTTAAGGGTTCTACCATACATAAGTTCAAAAAGAATTCCTTTAGCCCACCTGGTGTGGCTCAGCAGTTGACCATTGACTCAGGAAACAAGAGGTCACCAGTTTGATTCCCAGTCAGGATACATGTCTGGGTTGTAGGCTTGATCCCCAGAAGAGGGCATACAGGAGGCAGCCAATCAATGATTCTCTCTCATCACTGATGTTTCTCTCTATCTCTCTCCCTTCCTCCCTAAAATAACAAAACAGTGAAAATCCCTATCTACACTAATGAAAGACAAAGATGCTAATTGACCGTACTGCTGCTACACCCCAAACCATGCCCACCAGCCAATCAGAGCGACTATATGCAAATTAACCCAACCAAGATGGTGGCTGGCAGCCACAGAGCTGGAGCAAGCAGGAGGCTTGGTTGCCCAGGCGATGGAGAAAGCCAAGCTTCCTGCCTGCCCTGAGCTGGCTGTGGCCTCCGCACATGGCAACAAAGTTTCAATTGTAGAAGACAAATAAATCCCAGTCCCGGCTTCCAGCCAGCCTTCACTGGGAGCTTGGGTGGCTGGGGGCAGTGGCCAGCATGCAAATAGCCATCAGCCCCTCACCCAGGATGGCCACACCTTCATCGGGTGAGGGTTCAGGCTGGGGGCTGTGGCCAGCCTGCAAACAGCCATCAGCCACTCACCCAGACGGGCCAGGCACACCATTGGGTACCCTCACCCTGA
>NW_006291015.1:2627172-2643214 GCF_000327345.1 Myotis davidii
GGATGTCTGACTGCCAGCTTAGGCCCAATCCCCCAGGGAGCAGGCCTAAGCCAGCAGGTGGTCATCCCCGAGGGGTCCCAGACTGCGAGAAGGCACAGGTCAGGCTGAGGGACCCCCCCCTTCTCCCCCCGAGTGCACAAAATTTTATGCACTGGGCCTCTAGTTACTATTATAAAAGAGAGTTTTATAACTTGATCAGTAAAAGTAGAGTTTTATAATTTGGTAAGTAGAACATTTTTTTATGAGCTATGTCTGCTTGGACTGAAAAGGGCAGATGTAATCCAAGATGAAAGGATGTTAATTTTAGTAAATGGTTTAACTTTGGAAGCAGATTACTTCTGGTTGAGTTTCAGGGTCTGATTTTCCCTTGATTTTGTATTGGTCTTTTGTCTTACCTTGATTGATAGATTGTGGCAATAGTGATATTCAACATTCTGGCACTTTCAGTTTCACATCTTCAGAGTATTAGCAGCCTCCACTTTGTTTCTGAATGATTGGAGGACCTTAATGAAGAATCTGAAGGATCAGAAGCAATATTGGATTTCTCAGTGCCAGTTGAGCTCCCAACTGAGATAAGCACATGAGTAACCTCAGCTAAATCAGTTGTGACCAGTCAACTCACAGCATTGTGGGAAATTACATCATTGTTCTTTAAGCCCATATGTCTGTGGGTGCTCTATAATACAGAGATTGATAACTAAAACAAACTAGAACAAAAACAAAATGTTTCTTTTTTGTGAAATATTATGATTTTCTTTTACTTCATCTTTTTCCTTGCAATGTTTCCCCTCCTCATAATTTTCTTCTTTCTTCCACCATTATTCTATTCCCATTCTTTGTGTCTTTCCTTCTTCTCTTCTCCCCTCTCTCCCTTCCTCTTTTCCTTCTTTTATTTCTCTTCCTTTCTTCATTCATTTTTCCTCTTTTTATCCATTTTACTCTATAATATTTTTTGAACCTTCAATGCTATAAGTCTCAACTGATATTGTCATTAACAGAAGGATTTTAAAACCCACAAACACACACATATACATACACATATTGAATGACAAGGACTCTTTCCTTGGTTAAATTTTAGTCAAGAGCCCTCTTCTTGACTGGGCCTCGGTCTTGGCTTACTCTTTGCCTGCAGAGCCCAATTTTAGCAAAGAATCTGGCTAAGCCATTTTACTGAGAATTCTCTCTACCTTTAATATCAATCAAGTTCCTTGTCCTTTACTCTTGGTAGCTAAACACTGACCCTACATTTATTAATAATTCTGTTAACCTTATTTAGCAAGAGTCTCCCTACTACTCAATATCTAATCATTTCCTTTAGCAATTTTCTATTGATTGATCACCTCATATTGCTCTTTGGCCATAGATCCCAAGTGCCTTTAATATATTCAGCATTGAGTTCCATCTCTTGTTCCTACTGCAGTAGTCTTCCTTGACATTTGTAAAAAGAATTTGATGCAATTATATATTTTTACTAAAGGCCCAGTGCATGAAAATTCATGCCCTTGGGGGGAAAGTCCCTCAGGCCAGCCTGCACCCTTTCACAGTCCAGAAGCCCTCAGGCAGTGGTTCTCAACCTTCTGGCCCTTTAAATACAGTTCCTCATGTTGTGACCCAATCATAAAATTATTTTTGTTGCTACTTCATAACTGTAATGTTGCTACTGTTATGAATCGTAATGTAAATATCTGATATGCAGGATGGTCTTAGGAGACCCCTGTAAAAGGGTCGTTCGACCGCCAAAGGGGTCGTGACTCACAGGTTGAGAACTGCTGCCTCAGAGGATGTTCTACTGATGGCTTAGGCCCACTCCCCATGGGCCTAAGCTGCAGTCTGGCCTCCCTCTTCGGGAGACAACCTGCGATCAGGGGAAGGTGCACCCCACTGCAACTGTTGCCTCTGGCCTCCCTCTGCAGGAGGTGACCAGGCAGATCAGGGGAA
Source organism: Myotis davidii (assembly GCF_000327345.1). Taxonomy (NCBI): domain Eukaryota; kingdom Metazoa; phylum Chordata; class Mammalia; order Chiroptera; family Vespertilionidae; genus Myotis; species Myotis davidii. Next base: position 2,629,111 of record NW_006291015.1, read on the forward strand.
GGCACCACAGAGCCCAATTTTAGCAAAGAATCTTCCTGTGGTCTAGATGTCCCAATTATGTCCCAATTATGCCCCAATTAATTAATTATCTGCCTACATTTAGTGGGACATATGCAGGTGACCAGGGGTCAGCAATAACGGCCTATCCCGTGGTATTTCAATGTCTAGACAGCTGAGTCAAACCGGAACACATGAATACACAAGAAAGAATTAATATGCGATCACACAAAGTTTATTTACCTATTCCTAGTGGGTCCTAGGCTCCAGCAAAGGCCACTCGGCAATGCACATCAAAAGACCTACGACAGCGAAGACAAGGACAGACAGGCGGCCGCAGTTGGTTCAGGCTTACGCTGCATAGCAGTCAATCAGGGGCTTGTCTCACGGAGTGAGCGGAGTCCTCCTCTCATCAGGCAGGAGACACTCACAGAAGAAAAATCTGATGCTTATAAAGCCCGTGTTAAACAACTTGTGTCTTATCCCTGTGGGCCAGACAGTGTGTCTTGTGCGAGGAGCAGGGTCTTTATGCTTTAAGGGTTTCGGGCATTTACATCAAGATAGTGGGGCGTTCACCACATTTGGGAAGTTACAGACTATTGGGGTCTTCACACAGCAAACATTTCACACAATAATTATTTCCACACATTAGAGGGGTTTCCTTACGACCATGACATTGTTAGAACACTGGATGGCCCAGCCTGGCCTTCCCCTCGACAGCAGGTGCCAGGGCCATCTTCTTCCCTGAGCCTTCTTTTCTTTCAACATCGTGTTTGTGTGTGAATGTGTGTGTGTGTGTATTCTAACATATAGATTATTCATTTAGAAAATTTTTAAAAATTCTGATTTTTAAGATTTCTATTTGTAATATTTAAAATCAACAATTCTCTTCATTTAATTCTATTGAGCTCATTTTTCTTAATGCCTTGTGTTTTATATATTTAGAAATTTCTGTATATTTGTTTCTTTTTAAATTCTATGTATTAACTTTCTGAAAGGTAATAAATTATAAATTAGTTCTTTGAATCAACATTGCAATCCCCTATCTCTTTCTCTTTCTACACATACAGTGAGTATTTATTTTTAATTAATAAGTAACATAATTTTAATTTTATATTTAAATATTATTCTTAGAATTATTTATGGTCCAGATGTCTCTTGTAGTGTTAAACCAGGCTTGCATAATTTTTTGTTACATTCTTGATATAACTTGAAGGTAGATTATTCATATTTACATATGCTAATAAAAATGAAAAACACAACTTTCTGCAGCATTTTATAAAATATGGCAATGCTGGCATATTTTCTACATAATGCCTGCAAGTTTTCACTAAGGAAAACTTTGTGATGTATTTGAATTTTCTCTTCTGGGTAATAGTCACCCCGCTGCTGCTGCTGCCTCTGGCCTCCCACTGCAGGAGGAGACCAGGCCAATCAGGGGAAGATGCCGCCCCCATCACCCCACTGCTGCTGTCACTGCTGGCCACAGTGTAAGTGTATTTTTTTAAAATATATTTTATTGATTTTTTACAGAGAGAAAGGGAGAGAGATAGAGAGTTAGGAACATCGATGAGAGGGAAACATCGATCAGCTGCCTCCTGCACATCTCCTACTGGAGATTTGCCCTCAACCCAGGTATATGCCCTAGACCAGAATCAAACCTGGGACCTTTCAGTCCGCAGGCCGACGCTCTATCCACTGAGCCAAACCGGTTTCGGCAGTGTAAGTGTATTTTATACAGTGTGAATTTTAAACCAAAATTGGTGTACTCATGGTTCATAATTTACATTTTCCTTTTTAGTTACTTAGAGTCAAAGAGAATGTTTTCTTGTATTGAAAGAGGATAACTATTTATGATAACTTGTATTTACTATAATAGAGAATTTTAAATTATGCTATCTTGAACAATGCTATTCTATTATAATATACATTTACTATAGTATTCAGGGGAATATTAATGACACAAGCATTATGTATAATTTTCTAAAACTGACTTAAGTTCTTTATTGTTTAGTATAGGAGGAAAATTCACATCGTCACTCTTTCTTTAATTACATTAGCTCGTTTATAAAAATATGCAACAAGTTCATCCCAAAAACACTGGGTGAGAGATACTTTGACTTTCTAAAAATACTGAGAAGAAGAGTAAATTAGAAAAAAAAAGTATCAAAATCTAAAACATTCTCAAGGATCTGAGCTAAATCCAGAAATGGCACACATGTTATGTAGCTATGGTTTTATTTCTGTCTATATGCTGAGCTGAAAATGAAAATGTATGCCAATAAACTACTGAATAGAACACACACTAAATTCCTTTAGGCTGCTGTTATACTATAATCAATGCCCACAACTCAAAATACATTATAATATGCTTGGAAAATTATTCCTATCAAAGACTATGTTTTATAGTGATACATTTTTTTGTAATTTTTAAAAATTCCTGTGCCTCATATTTGGATATAGCAACAAAAAAAAAAGACAAAATTAGTTTTAGGACTTAAATATATAAAAAGCAAAATGAACAGAAGGTACATGTTATTTTTCTTTCAAAAGGTAAATTTTTGTAAAAGGACATGAATACATCTGGAGGTAACCTACTATGCATTTTATTTTTCACATAATTCCCAATAAATTAAATTATACCACTTTCCTGTGCTATGTCACTAAGTTCTTAATGCAATAAAGCACATTTTCCTGTGCAAACCTGTAGGACAAATATCTGGTACTTTAGGCATTAAATTTATAATTATATTAACTAATTAAAATGAATGATTATGATAGTAAATAGTGACTTTTATTTATTTACAAATGTTATGTTATTTAGTAAACTTGACATTTGTCAGCTGTTATCACATGAGTGTAGGGGAAAAAATATCCATGTACAAAATTCATTCATAAAGGTCTTCTAAAATTGTACATTTTAAAAATGGACATATATGTTTCTTCTCAATGAAGATATCAGACAATGTGTAGACTTCCTGAATTTAGAAGGCCATTTGTTACATGACAAATACAATATGTTGAAAATCTAATTTTCAAAGGCATTAACTTACACATTTTTTTTTCTTTATTTGGTTTTATTTTAACTGACCATTATATGTCTTTATACCATTTTATTGTTATGATTAAATCCTGAATCAACATTTTTTGTATAGTCTTTGATAAATATCCTTTAATTTTTGTGAATATTGGAAGATGGGAAAATATATCCAGCTATAACTTGCCTCTGAATATTTTTATATAATTAAGCATTAAGTAATTACAACAATATTAATTAAATAAAACACATGTGCTTTGGGAAAATAATTTTCTATACCAATCTTGAAAAGTGAATCTGAGGGACAATTTCTCTTATCTTATAGTAGCAAAATAAATACAATTATGTACAGTAATTCTAAAATATAGTAGGCAATTTGTGTGTGGATGTGACTGAATTATATTTTTACATTAAAAATTTTTGAAACAATCTCAAAGTTAATACATGTGACAACTGCATTGCAAATAACCTTTTTATATCTGAATCACCTTTAAATAAGTTGCTGACATGATGCCAAATCATTCCCAAAAACATTTTTGTGTATGCTTCTTACTAGCAATCTTACCAAAATTTAAACATGAAGACAAAGAATTAATGTGGATATATCACTACCTTTTAATCTTGAATCCATTCAAATTTCTTCAATTATTCTAGTAATATCCATGAAAAGAAAAATACAGTTCTGAATTACACACATGTATCTATGTCATTTTAGTTTAATTTAATCTGGAATAGTCCCAGATTTTCCTTGACCTTCATGACCGAGACACATGGGAATATTGAAAGCCAGGTGTTTTGTATAATGCCCTTCACTTTTGGATTCTCAGATATTTCATCATAATTAGTATCAGATAAACACCTCTGGCAGGTATAACAATGATGAGAATCTCTGTCCTTCCCATTCAATCCTATAAGCCTAAGGGTACACCATTCCAATTTGTCTCACTACTTATTTATTGATTTCAATTTTGGGCATTTGAGTAAATGACACCTACTAGTATTATTCATTTAAAAGTTACTCTTTTTTTTCCTTTTATTTTTGTATATACAAGTTACTTGGGTTGCTGATATTCTGAGACTTTATCAAACTTTCTATTTATTCACTAATTTATATCAGTATAGACTTACAGATTCCTTATATAATGGGGTATAACCCATTAGTATTATTTTGATATCAAATTTTCACAGAGAGGATCACTTTAAATTGACTTCTGTATCTTTTGGCATATACTCACTGTTCTTTGGGTTCTTCTTTATTTTCTGGCCAAGAAAATACCTCAGTCTCATTTTGTACTTTTCTTGCCTCAGTCCTAGAATGAGTTATTTTTGTAAGGAGTCCTGTATTATTTTAATGGAGAAAAGAGTATAGAAAGTAAGATTTTGGTGCTAGGCATTTTGATTGTTACTAGTGTGTTACTACTCCCAGGAACATTGCAGGGGACAGAGGTAAGAATATATAAACACACATTCATATTTACATTTTCACATTTATTTCTACATCTTGATATGTTGAAATCTCTGAGTTTACAATGATACCTCCAACTTGTATTCAACAACATAGGATTTATTATAGTTTTTTGCATTTCCCACCCACTTCTTTCTTGCCTTCTCTTCTCGTACTTTTTAGGTTCTACAAACCAATAATGGAATGTACTCCCTAATATGATGCTCTCCTTACCCCAATGGTGCACTGACTTCTTACTCTGAGCTACTAGCCAACTGTGAATATCCCTTACTCCTCTTGTGTATTATATCCTGAGTCAGACATAATCTTACCAACAAAGGGGAGACTTCTTATCCTGCTCTAGCCCAACACTGGGCTAGGCAGTTGCTGCCACCTCGCCATCTCCCTTGCTCAAGGCTGACTTATTGGCTAATCTTGTTCTGGAACTAGTCCTTGCTGGGCTGTCTTTTTCGTTTGAACACCATCCTCACTCTACTTGGGCTCTGATTCCAGATTGTGGAGCAGGTTTAATTTTCACCCAACACACAAGAACCTGCCTGCTCAGCCCTACCTACTGGTTTGTGAATTGGAGTGTTTAGGAAGGGAAAGCGAAGAGGCAAAGAAAGAGCTATAGTTTATTTTGATATGTTGCATCTCATGACACAATAACAAAATCCACAGATTGAGCCAAATTTTAAATCTCACAAAACAAAAAGTCATTGTTGTTCTTAGCACAAACACTGTTATATGCTATCTAAAAATATTGAATATTTTGAAGAATGGTCTCCTAAAAGAAACTACTTTATACCTAACTCCTCATCAATTTTAATATTATTGGATATTTTTATTATTATCAGGAAAGACTCATGTTATCAAAAGATTCAAAAAGTCAAATTATTGTTTGATATTAGAAATTTAAAGTAAGCCTAAAAGTTAAATATCAGTAAGTTTTATTTTAAAACTAGAGGCCTGGTACATGAAATTCTTGCACTTGGGGGGATCTCTCAGCACATCCTGTGCCCCTTGAAGTCCAGGAGCCTTCAGGGGATGTTTGACTGATGGCTGCTGTCAGTCGGGCATCCTCAGCACTGCTGCAGAGGCGAGAGAGGCTCCCACCACCAACGCTGCGCTCACCAGCCGTGAGCCTGGCTCAGGGCTTCTGGCTGATCAGATCTCCCCCTGTGGGAGTGCACTGACCACCAGGGGGAAGCTCCTGCATTGAGAGTCTGCCCCCTGATGGTCAGTGCATGTCATAGCATCTGGTCGTTCTGCCATTCTGTTGATTCACATATTAGGCTTTTATTATATAGGGCTTATAAAATAACTGTTTATGCTACAAATCTATAATAATAAAAGCATAATGTGCTAATTAGACTGGACAGCTGAATGACCTTCCAGATGACCTTCCAGATGAAGCTGGGGCTGCAAGGGCCGAGCCCCTTGCACAAATTTCATGCATTGGGCCTCTAGTCCTTTATAATATCCTAAGAGCTATAAGGTGAGTAAAGACAGTATGTGGACTTACTTATCATATCAGTAATGTTGAATAATGATAAAGATAATTTGAGAAGTCAAAATTGACAATGAGATATTTAGGTAAATCAGACCATAGTCAAAAAAAGCAGTTTTATGTTAGGCTTGTATCTACTGTAAAATGAGAAGCCTATAAGAAATGACATTCAATAGGTACATCTTTTTAGGAAACAATGAAGAGTCCCAAATTCAAGTACATAAAAAGAGACTTTTCCACTTGAATTATGAATACAAATATTGCAAAAAAAAGACTCACATGGAATTTTTGTCTCTGGTTTTAAATAATGGTTCATTATACATACCTGAAACTTCAGCTGATTTAATAAGAAAACTCCAACTCTCTGTCGTATGATAAAAAAAAAAATACCCAAAGTGGGGGGGACAAAGAACTGTAAGCTTCATTATGAATGAAATAATATAAAACATTTCATATCCATTAATTAATATAAATAACAAAATCTGAATATGACTCCAGATGATACATTACTGGTGGGACTGTAAATGGACTCCACTTCTAAAAGCTGAAAATAGTACACGTGCTACAACCTAGAAATTCTAATTGCCAGTATATACCAAAAGGAAACTTGACCATATGCATGTACTTCAGGATAAATTTCCAAGAATGGTCATAGCAGGACTTTTATAATAACAAATTCAATAAACAAACTTAATTTTATTGATAGGAAAATGGGTACATTATGAGCAAAACAGAATATTATATGGCTGCAACATGAACACAATTATATATGAATTATAGAAATGTAATAGTAACTGAAAAAAAAAAAAACACCACAAATTAACTCCCAGGAATGTGCATAGAGAGTGATAACTATTGCCTAAGTTTAAAACAAAAGGCTATGTGTTGGTGTGCATTTGCATCTGTGTGTACATAGGTTCCTGTAAGTAACATATATAGATGCTTTTAAACAATATTCAGTGATAGCAAGATCAAGATGGCTTCTCAAGGGAAATGCTGGGGGATTGTGTCATACATGAAGCAAGTAGGTCAAATTTCACAGCAAGCTTCACTGCTACTTACTGACTAATGAAAACAAGATGTAGCTATGTAAAGACAGGAAGATGATGCAGGGATTTAAATGCGATTGTCACATGAACGAAAGATTGCAATAATTTAGTTCTATGTAACTGAGACCCATATACAAAACAAGTATATTAGAACCTTAGTAACTAATGCAGTCTGAGTAGCAATCAGGTTTTTAATAGCAGCTTTATCATTTTTCTTTTAAATGTTTTGAAAGGTTTAAGAAAATCTGAAGTATTTTAATTGTGAAGAGTGTTTAAGTCATCAGTAGATTTTAAGTTTTGGGGGAAAAGTAATTTCTTAAACTAGACCACATGGTTTAATAATGATTCAATCAGTCTGGGGGTTGAAATCTAGCAGCTAAGTAGGGCATCCATACAAGGATGGGTGGCAGGGACAGGGTGTGAAGTGTGAAGAAGGTGAGAAGTGAGTCAGTGCAGGGGTGCACAGTGTAATGGAAACTGGTGATTTCACATGGGAAGTTAAGGAGTGGTGTGCAGTCAGTATCCAGTTACCTTGAGGAAAGAAGTGTCCTTGCATTTTTTCAAACTGCAGTTGATGAAAATTTGCAGGATGGAAGTGGTGACTTCGGGGGAATCAGAGTCCAAGTAGACTGAGGTGTTGAGATAGTGATGGAGTGTCAGAACCCGACCAATGTTGGTTACATTCTGTGAAATGGATCAAATAGTAAACATATTGGGGGAAATGGGAGACTGATTTCTCTTTGTCTGCAAAGGGAGTTAGTTACAAATGTGGGATTAGTGAAATCAGTTTTCTTATTGTTTTTGGTAGATGATATAGATCAGTGGTTCTCAACCTTCCTAATGCTGCGACCCTTTAATACAGTTCCTCATGTTGTGGTGACCCCCAATTTCATTGTTACAAATTGAACATAATTAAAGCATAGTGATTAATCACAAAAACAATATGTAATTATATATGTGTTTTCTGATGGTCTTAGGCGACCCCTGTGAAAGGGTTGTTCAACCCCCAAAGGGGTCGCAACCCACAGGTTGAGAACCGCTGATATAGATAGCTAGATGGATTGATGGATGTGTGTGTGTAGGTGCGTGTGCATGCGTGTGTGTGTGTGTGTGTGTGTGTGTGTGTGTGTGTGTCTCATTCTATCCACCATAGTGCATGGAGAGAGCAACATTAAATTATCAATGAACACATCAAGATCAAGATTTTTGTTTCCAAAAGTCATTTTTCACAAATGCCCAGAGACCAGGATTCCTTGAAGAGATCAAGGTTCCAGAGCGAGGGGAGGGAAAGTACACGATGGGATAGGAATATGTTTCGTATAGAAAATAAAAATTAACAGGATAATTGGGCCACGGCAATAATCACAAAGGCTAGCTTAAATAATTTCCATGGGTCAATATGGGACATTTTGAGCTTCAAAATAATAATGGCAATTGGTTATAAATTATTAAATATGACAGAAATCCAAGTGTCTGTTGTGGTATGAATAACTAAGTGAACTCTGCTTAAAATATATGGCTGAGTGTCTGAGTACTTGGAGTAAAAGAAATTATATAGGGTTAGTTAGCTGCTTCATTGACCTGAAAACATTGAGAAAAAAAAGAAAAAAGAAAAAGAAAAATTGAGTGCACCACAGATCTGAATTTAACAAGAGGTTTCAGCTTTAATAATGTTATAATGGAGCCAGAATTGACAGTTATCTACAGTCTTGTAAAGTCCTCAGGAACATTTTAGCTTATAGAACCATTAAACTTCACTACCTATTAAAAAAATATCTTGAAAGGAAAATGCTACAATGTGTAACAGTCTCCTTTCAAAGTGCCCAGCCCCATGTTATGCTAATGTAGTTGACTGTTACTTTGCTGATCATGAAACATGCCTCCTGATATTGACACTGCTGTGTGGTCCCTTCTCAAATAGATTTAGGACTAGGTCTGTGATTGCATTAAACCTTTGCATAACATATACTGAAGTATTTATAGATTATGGAATATAATATATGTAAGTTTCCGTTATGTGATTCAGAAAAAAAAGTATAAAATACATTTCATTTTCAAAATTGAGCTATCACCTGTTAAAGTGTGTATACATTATTGGGACCCCCTGGATAAGCAAGTGAGCAAAAAATTAATATGGGTAAAGGATATACTACAGGAGTCCTTTGCTTTGTTTTATAACTTCTTTGTAATGACGAAAATATACTAGGATTAATTGTTATTTAATTTTAATATTTATTTATTTATCTATCTATTTATTTATTTATTTATATCTGAGTGGCAGATTTTTCAGAGACAATTTACACAAATTAAAGCCTTTAAGTAATGAATAGGTGTATACAATCGCATTCTTCTCTTAGGAAGAATCACTTTCAGGTTGTAGCTGAGCTGAAAAAGGCGTCTGCTGGGCATTTCCTAACTTATGGGCCTAAAACATTCTCCTTAGCTCTGGCAGCTTGGCATTTTACTCATACCATCTTCTAAGTTGTGTGAATTGGAAAAAAAAGATGATAATTTAGATCTTTGCTCCCCTACTGAATATAGCCATTTAGAACAGAGTATTGAATTTAAAAGGTGTTCAAAGCAATGCTAATTGGCCCTCACAAATCAGTTTGCCTATTTGACTTAAAAACAAAACAAAACAAAAACACAACAACATACACTTTTAAAAGATCCATGATGACAGAACAGAGCTTTTGCTACCATAAAGAGTAAAACTCATGCGAAAAGTGAACCCGAGCTCTCAGTATTATTATTGATGTACTCTAATCCATCTGCGCTAATATGTAGATAACCATTCACTGTCCTATAGTCTCTTTTCCTCAACATTGAGTTTTCTGTTGCTTGTTGAACTTTCCACTACTTTCTTAAGGATTTCATGAATCTAATTCATCTCACTTTCTTTTTATCCCCATATTAAACTCAGATATGGAAAAATAAAGCCTTACATTAGCAGTGACAAAAAAAAAAAGTATTTAATTGCCTCTGGTTCTTTCCTGGTCTCAGCAAGGCCATTTTCAAATACAGAAACACTGTTTATCATATTTAATGCTGACATGAGGTTTGCAAATATTACAGGATTTATGCCTCTGCTGCTCAGTGGAAAAAAATGAGAACAGTTACACATTTACAAAGATAGGCAAGTGGGAAATATAATAAAAGTTTGAGCATACTTTTAGAATCAGAAAGCAAACTCTCAAGTTTTAAACAGTGACAAGCAACTTACTTAACAAAACACTTCTAATAGAGCTCTGAAATCTATCGCTATCCTGTGCAGTGTTTGTGTTCTGGGGGGTTTCAATGAAATACGCCATTTTTTTTTTTAATCAGCATGAGTAGAAGAGTTAGTCTGCTTAGTAACAATACTCGTGAGTCGAATGCTTCCAGATTTCTATTTAATTGAGCCATCATAGACCTTGCATATTATAAATATAGCCTGTACATCAGGATTTAGACACTTAAAAAAATCAAAAGTCATACAACAAAAAATACCAAACCTTGAAATGAAAGTCAAGCTTCTTTCAGAGTTAAATTTTACTTGAAGATTGCAACAAAAAACGTTTTTAAGTATAGCAACTATCCATGTTAGGGTTTTAATTACTTCTATTTTATTTTTATTACTTTTTTATTAAAACACTAATATAATCCCCAAATTAAAAATTATATAGTAGAAAAGTATTTTAGGGTTGTACCTCACCTTCAATCTGCCCAACCCTTTTACAATTTACCCCTATAGGTAACTAATTTAATAAATTTCTCAGTTATCCTTACCATATTTCCTTCTGCAAAAATATGGAGGCAAATTAATGTTTTCTTACTTCCCTTTTCTTTCAACATAAAATTCAGCATGCTCTCTATGCTCTTTTTTTTGCACCGTTTACAATTAATGTCGCAATGACTAACCTTGTACAAATGTATTTTCTTATTGTTGTAGATGATTGAATTGAATGGTTAAAAAATGTATAATTCTGCCGAAACCGGTTTGGCTCAGTGGGTAGAGCGTCGGCCTGCGGACTGAAAGGTCCCGGGTTCGATTCCGGTCGAGGGCATGTACCTGGGTTGCAGGCACATCCCCAGTAGGAGATGTGCAGGAGGCAGCTGATCGATGTTTCTCTCTCATCGATGTTTCTAGCTCTCTATCTCTCTCCCTTCGTCTCTGTAAAAAATCAATAAAATATATATAAAAAAAAAAAATGTATAATTCTGTTGGATGTGGTCACATTTATAAGCTTAAAATATTTTGCATTTTCAAAGCAATGTATGAGAGAGTGCCTGGTTCCCAACTTGACATGTTGTCAAACTTATATTTTTGGTCTCTCTAATACATAAGAAATGGTTGCTAAAGAACTTTTAATTTTTACGTCACTTATATGTGTGAGGTTTAAAATCTTTCCTATATTTATTTACAGGCAATTTTCACACATTTTTGTTAATTATATTTACGTCTTTCCTTTTTTTTTCTGTAAAGTTTGTTTATTTTCTCCACATTTATACAAGCACACTATGTCTTATTGATATTAACTGTTTGTGACTAATCTTGCAAGTGTACATTCACTCTTTTTAAAGTGGTTTTGACTGTTGTTATTGCATTCTTTCCATGCCAAAAATTTAAACCTAATTTTGTTATTATGTTTTATATTGTATCTTCTAGATTTTATATTATTAAAACCTTTTCATACATTCAGAATAGCATACCGAATTCACACACATTTTCTTCATGTGCACATGCATCCATGTGTGTGTGATTGTGGGTTCATGTGTGTGTGTAAGGAATCTATAATAGTAAAAGAGTAATATGCTAATTAGACTGGACGTCTTCCAGGTGTCATTCCAGAAGTCCTTCCTGATGAACCCGGAACTGGAGGGAAGTCAGCCCGGGTCCCAGGTGCCTGCGGGTGGCCAGAGAGAACCAGCCCGAGTCCTGGGGGCCTGCTGGCAGCTGGAGGAGGAAAGCAACCCAGGACCTGGTGCCAGAAAAAAGCTGGTCCTAGCAGCCAGGGGAAGGAAGGCCTACTCTTGCACGAATTTTCATGCATTGGGCCTCTAGTAGTACAATAAGTAGACAAGGGACCAAGTGAGATATTCATAACATGCATCTTATGCGGTACTCCTTTCAAAAGAATGTGCTCATAGGAAAATGTAAATAACTTTCAGATCCTTAGACTACTTTAAAAGATATATCTTAGAAAGCTGCAATAGAAAAATAAAACCTCAAGAGCAGTCTGAAAGTGCTGCCATTGTAAGATCATTTCACAACGTCTATTGTGAAAAGTTGGGATGAATGCAGAGAACAGTCAAAACTAAAGAATGAATATGAACCTTAAATGAATCTGAGTTTGTCTGCTCCTCAGTGTCAGGCACCATCATCTATGTGTTTCTATATGGAAATTCTTCCTAGACATTGACAATTGTAAAATCATTAGTTATCTTCCCTGAACCACCTTATGCTTGTATACATTGATGGTGATCTACAAACAAGGGATCATAGTGTCTATGATTGCCCTAGAAGACATGAGGTAAAACCTGCAGTGGATCATATAATGAATACAGATGGATTTGACAAACTGCACATTGCACATAAACTACCTTTTCATACAAAATAAAATTATTCAAGTGTTTATTTTTAAGTCATGCCAAGTAGTAAAATTATCTATAAGTAGTAACTCTGAAGTAACTGATAAGATTAAAAACACACACACACTCACACACACACACACACACACACACACACACACTCTGTGAATTCACACAATAAATTTTTAGTGTAAAAATTAAAGGAGTAAAGCACATAACAAAATAAAAAAAATATTCAGTTATATTACTTAAACCATACAATGTCTACACAATTTTCAGTGTAAAATTTACTATAACAATGGGGTACACCATTATAAAAAATGAAATTTCTAATAATGAAAAGGTAAGGTCATAATACTAGATAGTAAAATTCAACAGCTAGAATGGTCCTAGACATCAAATTTCCTCAGCATATTGAAATGAGTTTTAGAGGGTAAAATAAGCAAGTTTAGGGAGTTTTAGGACTTAGGGGACCATGGGAGAGGAAGGCGTAGGTGAGGGCTTGGAGCTGCCAAAAGGCATACATTCACAGAGAACAAAAGGTGCCACAGGATAAGGGAAGAGGAAGACATCCATTCACAGAAGATAGACAAAAGCCACAAGGTAGGGGGAGAAAGAGGAAACAAACTTTCACAGGGGATAGAGAATTCTACTATTGAAGGGGAAAAGAATGAGAGGGACACCACATGGGGTTTAAACTTTGAAGCTGATATTCCATCCATTAGAAGGCAATGCCAAGAAACAAAGAACTGCAGCCTGTATAAACCTTAGAAAAAAGTAGCTTAGTAGGCTACCCCCTTTGGGGCCCCCTCCTATGTGGGAGTCTGTACTTGTTTCCAATAAATTTCCACCTTTTAATCTATCACCTTTTGTCCATGGCTTCATTTGGATCCACGTGGATAAGAACCCAGGAAAGAAATCACCCTTGCATCCTTCGCAGGAAAGACTACTCAACTCAGTATGGTTGAACAAAATGAAATGTTTGAAGGTCAGTAACTGTTAAATATGTGTATACTAGAGGCCTGGCGCATGAATTTGTGCATGCGTGGGGCCAGCCAGGGGGAGGGGCCGCAGGAAGTTGGCCTCTGGGCAAGACCTGATTGGGGTGGGGGGGCCTATCAGGGGCTGGGCTGGCCTGGGGGAGGGGCAACGAGAGGTTGGGTTGCAGGAGCTGAGTGGGACCCCGATCAGGCTGGTTGGCCATCACAGTGGGCATCATAGCGACCAATCATTCTGGTTGTTCCAGTTGTTTCGTTGTTCTGGTCATTTGGCTTTTATATATATACTAGGGGCCCGATGCACGAAATTCATGCACTGGGTGTGTGTGGGGGGAGTGTCCCTCAGCCCAGCCTGCCCCCTCTCACATACTGGGAGCCCTCAGGCATTGACCCCCATCACCCTCCGATCACCTGATCGGGCCCTTGCCCAGGCCTGACGCCTCCGCCAGAGGTGTCAGGCTTGGACAGGGGACCCCCATCTCCCCCCGATCACTAGCT
>NW_006291015.1:2643316-2647712 GCF_000327345.1 Myotis davidii
AGTCTGACCTCTGGAGAGGAGAGGGGGCTGGAGATGAAGTTCAGTCATGTGGCCCATGATTCACTCAATCACACCTAAGTAATGAGCCTCCAGTATAAGCTCTGACACCACAGCTCAGAGGAGCTTCCTGGCTGATGAACACATCAGTATGCCGGGCGGGTGGGTGACATGAAGTCCTGAGTCCATGGGGAGAGGACACTAGAGCCCTGTGTCCAGGGGCCTCCTGGCCCTCATCCAATAGGTGTCTTCACTTGGGTGGTCCTGACTTATATCCTTTATAATAAAACTAGAGGCCCAGTGCACAAAAATTTGTGCACTCAGGGGGGTCCCTCAACCAGGCCTGTGCCATTTTGAAGTTTGGGACCCCTCGGGGAATGACCACCTGCTGGCTTAGGCCCGCTTCCCGGGGGATTGGGCCTAAGCTGGCACTCAGACATACCTCTGGGAACTTGGGAGCCCTCGGGGGATGTCCACTTGCCAGCAAGGAGCAGACCCAGCAGCAGTCGGACATCCTTAGCGCTGTTGAGGAGGTGGGACAGGCTCCCACCACCACCACTATACTGGCAGCTGTCAGCCTGGCTTGTGGCTGATCAGAGCTCTCCCTGTGGGACCACCCTGACCATCAGGGGGAATCTCCTGCATTGAGAGTCTGCCCCCTGGTGGTCAGTGTGTGTCATAGTGACCAGTGATTCCCAGTCACTCTGCTGTTAGAGTTAATTTGCCTATTACCCTTTTATTATATAGGATAAAGGCCTGGTGCATGGTTGGGGTCGGCTGGTTTGCCCTAAGGGTGTCCCGGATGGATGGGGGTCCCTCTGGGGTGCCTGGCCAGCCTGGGTGAGGGGCTGAGGGCTGTGATCAGACTGGCCACACTCCCTTCAGGGAGGGGGGTCCTGCTGGTGTGCCTGGCCAGCCTGGGTGAGTGGCTGATGGCTGTTTGCAGGCTGGCCATAGCCCCCAGCCACCCAAGCTCCCAGTGGGGGCTGGCTGGAAGCAGGTATCTGGGATTTATTTATCTTCTATAAAATGAAACTTTGTTGCCTTTTGCAGAGGTTACAACTGGCCAGGGCAGGTGGGAAGCATGGCTTTCTCCATTTCCGGGGCAACCAAGCCCCCTGCTTGCTCCAGCTCCATGGCTGCAGGCCATCATCTTGGTTGGGTTAATTTTGCATATAGTCACTCTGGTTGGCTGGTGGGTGTGGCTTGGGGCATAGCAGAGATGTGGTCAATTTGCATGTTTCTCTTTTATTAGATTTGATTATTTATTTACAAAAGTTATATTTAGAGAAACACTGAATAGAAAGTATAGAGTGTTCTCCATTAGTTCCTGGCACAACACATGTACAATTTCTTTCACTATACATTTCCTCTCCTTTGTGTTTCTTTTTCTCAAATGCTTACCTTCTCTTATCATCCTCATAGGTCAGAGAAAAGAAAGGTTCAAAGACAAAGGATGCTAATTTGGTGAGAACACAGAGTCTGCACATCAAAGAGCAGGGCACAATTTTGAACACTGTTCTGTGCTGAGTTTGATTTTATTTTAGAGTGTGTCCTTATAATGAGTTAACTGATTTTTTTTTAATGAGTTACCTTTGCAAAGTTCATTATTTATGTCAACTTTGGAGCTGTTTTGAATTTTAAAAATATGTTTACTATTAGTCCACATTTGTAAGAAATCTTTTAAAATAAAATGCATATTTAAGACGGTGACAGCTTATAATACTATTTCCCCTAACAAATATAAAGCGTCTGGAAAGATATGTTGGATGGAAAAAAGTACACATGAAAATATGCCTGAATTGGTATCAGACTATAAAATACACATTCCAATAAAATGGAAGAGGTTCAATTATATTGCTGCCCATAATGAACTGAATAACATTTTAGATTAAATACCTTATTTTCGCTTGTAGATAAGCAAATGCACACTTACTACTATAATAAAAAAATTAAAATAATGAATTAGAAAACAGCACTTCCTAAGAGTTTGCTAAATAATTAACCTTATTTTAAGAAAACTTCAGAATTACATTTTTAAATCCAAGGAGTTATGTAAAATAAACCTAAGTTTTGAGATGTAATATAACTCAGAGGTTCTTAATTGAACAATTTTCATTTATCGTCTTCCTATCAAAACTTAGGAAAATGCCAAAAAGAACAGCTAAGTTTCCTTTTAAATGTTTTTGATTCCTGAATGAAACATGGGGTTTGGAGTACAGACGTCTCCTTATGGGTTCTTGTCCAACAAAAACAAAGAATAAATTCATGTACTAACAGATTTCTTTAATAAAAATGTAGAAGTTTATTGGAAGCATATACAAACTTCATCTGGACAGGGGTGTCCCTAAATGTGGCCCCTTGGGGAGGGGCTCCCAAATGGGAAAAGCCTGCTCTCCCTCTCTCTAATAGGAAAAATAAAAATGTCACACCTCGTGTCCCTTTGTCTCTAGTTTTCATATGTTGTAGTTCTTTATTTGAACTGTTTCTAATTGGACCTTTCATTAATTTAGGACCCCCATGCTCCCCTAATTGGTTATTTTGTTACATAGTATCACTTTCAAAGGCCAAAGCCCATGTGGTGCCCCCCTCTTCCTCTTCCCCTAATCTTGAAACATTCCTCTATTTTCTGTGAAACTATGTCTCCTTTCCAACATTCTGTGATTTTTCTTTATCCTCTATGAATGTGTGTCTTCCTCCCCCCTTACCTTGTGGCATTGTTCTATCCTTTGTACAAGTAACATAAGCATTTTGGCATCTCCAAGCTGCTCAGGCCAGGGCTGCTTTTGCTCTACCTTATAATTGCTTTAATTGCTCAGCCAAAGATACCTCTGTCCTTCACATATGCATTCTTCCCCCAGGGACCCTCTTTATTTCCTAAACCTGCCTATTTTTTCCTTAGAATTCCTTTCATGAATTCTTACAATTTTTATCTGAATTTAGACTTTAAAATGCACATAATATTCACCCTTTATTTACATTTTGTCTTGACCTTAATCCATATTTGTGAAAATTTGAAGTATTTCAAATTTTGTGAGTATTTCTATACTCACAAGTACGCATGATATAATATGATACAAATATTTGTATATAGGCATCAACAAGAACTGAAAATATAATGTCTATGTATATAAAGCTATTGGACCCTTTAAATATGCTATGTAATGGTTTGTTCTTCTTCTTAGTATCATTATTATTGTCTCGTTATTTGTGTTTTTCTAATTAATTTTACTGCACCAAGCTTTATAAATATACTTAAGAGTAACTTTTTTTGTTTATTTCTGTTTACTTGTGGGTGTGTGTTTTGTGTTTCTTTTCATATACAGACTAGTTCGGTAAATGAAAAACATATGGCCGAGGCCGGTTTGGCTCAGTGGATAGAGCGTCAGCCTGCGGACTGAGGGGTCCCAGGTTCGATTCCGGTCAGGGGCATGTACCTGGGTTGCGGGCACATCCCCAGTGGGAGATGTGCGGGAGGCAGCTGGTCGGTGTTTCTCTCTCATCGATGTTTCTGACTCTCTGTCTCTCTCCCTTCCTCTCTGTGAAAAATCAATAAAATATATTTTTAAAAAAAGAAAAGAAAAACATATGGAGAAGAGAGTAGATCACTTTCCTAAAGGAATGACAAAGGTAATTGGTATATCGGTTGAAAATGTTAGTAATCATGAACAAAAAGCATCATTCATATTATTCTTTGGCATGATTATTAGAATAAAATACAAATTCAAGATTGAAATAAATTCTTCTATGTATTAGAAACAAATCTTAGAAGGAGGAGAAGGGACATAATCTTAGAAGAAGAAAAATAATAAGCAAGCGGTTCCATTTGGGTATAAATGACTTAATGACAGCAGTAGGTTTAGAGTTTTAATTTTGACATTTCTAACTAGGTAAGCTCCTAATGCTGCATTAAGGAAAATATAATTCCCATACTGTTTTCTCATTGTTTTTGTTCTATGTCTACTCCAGCCTGAAAATATAACTTCTAGGAGAGCAGTGGACATGACTTTATACCTCACTACAACAATCCTAATACCGGGGGAAGTATCAATAGAAAGCATTTTCAACAAATAGTCATTAAGTATTACATTAATTGCTGAATGAATACAAGAACAGTTATATCATGTTACAGGGCAGTTTAGCTGCAGGCATTAGCTCAATATAATGTGCAATCAAAATTAACCAGTATAGACTGGGAATTAATAAAATCAGAAAACCACAAATTAACAAAGAGGTACCACCACGAACCTGTTAGAATGGCCAAAAATCCAGAACACTACCGAGGATTGGAGCAACAGGAACTTTTATTTGTTGCTGGTGGGGATGCAAAATGGCAAATCCACTTTGGAAGACTGGTGTTTTCTTACAAAACTACATACTTTTAACATACTCTGCATTC
>NW_006291015.1:2647765-2658531 GCF_000327345.1 Myotis davidii
GTTGAAAAAATGTTCACACAGAAACCTGAACATGATGTTTATAGCAACATTATTCGTAATTGCCAAAACATGGAAGCAACCAAGATATCCTTCAGTTCATTGTAATTTGTTTTTGTTGGTTTCTTTGTTTTTTTTTTGTTTTTTTTTTTTTTTTTTAGTTTGTTTTTGTTGGTTTCTTTGTTTTTTTTTTTGTTTGTTTTTTTTTATGGCAGCCCTATAAAACCAATACACAGCCAAGTTATTTATTTTCTAGGGATACCGTGATCAGCTAGCCAATGTCATAGGTCTCTGTGAGCCAGACTATTCATATTACAGCATTGATGCCTTGTCCTTTACTTTATCCATTTCTACCTCATTTTTGGTAATTACATGCTGCCTCTTTGCCCTTGCCACCTCAAGGCCCCATTCTCCCCATTGCATTTAGGGATCCAGTTTAATGAGAAAGGTTTGCACTGTAATTTTTTTTAATGTATTTTATTTACTTTTTACACAGAAGAAAGGAGAGGGATAGAGAGTTAGAAACATTGATGAGAAAGAAACATCTATCAGCTGCCTCCTGCACACCCCCTACTGGGGATGTGCCTGAAACCAAGGTACATGCCCTTGACCGGAATCGAACCTGGGACCCTTCAGTCCGTAGGCCGACACTCTATCCATTGAGCCAAACCAGTTAAGGCGGCACAGTAATTTTTGACAAATAGAAACTGTGAACACAGCTCTCACAATGCTGGGGGTCTCTTCAAAATTTATTTTTCATTATCTAGTGAAATGTGTGTTCTCTTAACTCAGGCTTGATAAGCATTTCTTACATGGTTAATCCCCTCTATTATTCCAATCTCCCTAACCCTTTGGATACTTACTGTATAGTAGGCCTCGGCAGTCCTGGCATTTCAACTGCATATTGTACGGATTACTATAGTATCTGTGTATGAGTCAGCAAACCAGCCCAGCTGGCATGCCTCAGTGGTTGAGCATTGACCTATGAATCAGGAGGTCAAGGTTCAATTTGTGGTCAGAGCACATGTCTGGGTTGTAGGCTCAGTACCTAGTGTGCAGTATGCAGGAGTCAGACGATCAATGATTCTCTCTCATCATTGATGTTTCTGTCTCTTTCTCTCTCTCTCTCTCTCTTTCCTGTCTGAAATCAATAAAAATATATTTAAAAACAAACAAACAGACATGTTAGTACCCTAACACCTCAAGCTACAACATTGAATCCAGAATCTCCATTTAGTGAGCTTCTATCAATAACTTTGACCTGATCTAACTTTAGATTCCTTTCACCATGATCCCATACCCTCAAGATTCATTTCCGCACATATTCCCATATTTCTGTCTACATAAATTAGAAAAACTGTGTTGTTTTTTGTTATTGTACAGTACACTACCTTATGGGTCATTCTTTATCCCTCACGCTTTGGGGTCTGTTGGGACTTGAGTCTATTTATAAATTTAGAGCAAAAAAAAAGGTAATGGAGGTAGGTTTTAAGGAGAATCTACAGTAACTTGCCTTGTAACTGTCTCAAAGGAGGCCATTAAAAATTCTTCAGAAAACAAATAGCTAACATTCTCAAGCAGGTAATGAGGGTTGCATGTCCTGGCAAAGACGACTTGACAGAATTTAGGTTTGACATTGTTACCTTAAACTTCACTTTCTACAAGTATTTGGTCTTCATTGTCCAAAGGCAATATTTTGAATGTCTCTATAGCCATCATCATGTGGACCAGCAGTGCTCTCTTTATGGCTATAAATGGAGGGTTTATTTCATTTAAATCTAATTGCTTTAGAGAAACCATTAAATAAAAAATAAGAGAACTCATTCTGAAATTTCATTCTCTTTCTATAGATCCCCTTCTGGTACCCAAATCTGTATTACCTATATAACCTGAGAAGTAGAACTAGTAAGGGATTAATTGCAAGGAATTGCTTCACACAATTGTGAAAGTGGCTAGAGAAATATTAAGACTTGAGAGCAGGCTATCAGGAAAAGATGGCTGGAGAACTCAAACATGAACTGAATCTGCAGTCCACAGTGGGCATTTCTTCTCCTGAGAAGTTTGTGTTCTGCTTTTAAGGCTTTTCATCGGAATAATCAGGCAAAACCTGAAACAGGTCCTTTCTTAAAGTCAAATAACTATTGACTTTAATTACAACTATAAATTTTGAATGAATAACTAAAGACTGTAACCAAGACAAGTTGACACATAAAACTAAGCACCACAGGTAGCTATACAAATTCTATGCTTCTTTTCAGGCATTCATTGAAGGCATTTTTCAACCAGTGTTTTCCATGGAAAAGGGACATTTTCTAATGATATACTTAATATTTCTTGAAATCCTTAGGAGTAGAAGGGATCCCAGGATGGAATGAACGCTATAAGAAAACAGATGAATTATATTACAAATATATAACAAAACCTCGCTAAAGTGGTGGAAGATTAATGAATGTGCTGAACAAATTACCTTTAGAAATAAAGAGAATTTATCAGCCTAAGGAAAAATATACTGAATACAAGTACTGTGCTCTAGTTTTAAAGTTTTCTATATGGGTATGGGGTAGCAATCCTGATACTGCTGTTCAAGCATTCTGAAAGTAGACAGTTAAATAAATTGATGGCAGATAGTGGGGGCCCAGTTCCTCACTGTTGGAGTAAAAGGAATGCAAACAAGCAAGAGGGTAGAGACTATGTGATGACATTCCTAAGGCAATGCATTAGAGTTAGATACATCAGTTTAAACTCCCACAGCTTAATATAGATATAGATGATTACATATAGAAATATTTGTAGAAATGTTTATACAAACATAAGTTAGTATATACAAATGTTTCATTATATTGTCTTCTGAGAGGTCCTGGAAGAAACAGCATCCCAGAAGCAGCGAACACAGTTAGAATCCAGACTTCCATTTCTAATATTATTCTTTAATACAAAGATCCTGGAGAAATGGCTCCATGAGAAATGGCTGATTTCAGGGCTGGGAAAAAAAATATAGAGGTTGAGCCTAGAGTACCTTGGTCTCCATGTCTTAGGTATGAGCTGCACATAATGACTTCTTCCCAGTGCAGAAAGGACAGAAGCTGGGGAGGTGACTTTATATTGGAGAAAACTGACAAATACTAGTACTTTCTCAGCCAAGTGGACAAATTCCACAGTGATAAGTCACATTGATGTAATGTACTTTTCATAAGATTTGATAAAAATGACACGTATCCTCTGTGATCTTCATCTTTATACCCCAGAACTCCAGTTTAATCATGTGAAAAAAAAAGTTGTCACAGCTAGAGGAGCTTAACAAGACATGTGACTAAGTGTAATGGGGTATCCTAGATGGGATACTGGTACAGAAAAAGACACTAGAGGAAAACTGAGTAAATCTGAATATTGCATGACCTTTAGTGATAATAATGTATCAGTATTGATTTATTAACTGCAGGAAATTTATAATACTACTGTAAAAAATTAATACTAAAGGAAACTAGATGTGGGGGCATAAGAAACTATAAGCTCTTTACATTTTTATAAAGCTAAAAACTGTTCTAAAATATAATTTTTATTAAATTTAAATATATATATACTTTATGTTTCAATAACACATGATTAAAATCCAGTCCCTAATGAGTTATAAATTTCTATAATCCTGATACCTATTGTTTTAATTCTTAGCTTTTTTTAAATCACCCCCTTACTTGACATAATGTGAACTACAATCCTTGAGGGAAATAATGCCTAAAGCCTCTAACAACTTAGAAAAAATGAAGGCCCCTACATTCTGGAATTTCTAAGGTTAAATGGGAAAACAAATTGTAAGTGTAAATTCATTACTTAAGTTGCAATATGATATATGAGAACTGGTAAAATAGATGTATGCCCTAGAGAATGTGGTCACTATTATATTAAGTTTTATTAAATACTCTATTCTGGCTGTCATGCTTGCTAGAAAATTCATTGATCTAATAATTAGACATGTGAGAAAACAGCACAATAAACACAGGCTATTTTGGGGGCATTACCTGTTTGGATGACCAGTGATAATTTAAATAGCTTTTGTCCTATTAATTATATATAGAAAATGTTTCAATAATATGCATGTGACATAAAGATAAAATTTCTGCTTTTTACTGAGATCACCAATCATCACCTTTCTCTACACACACACACACACACACACACACACACACACATACACACAATGCACAAAAACACTCTTTTCTTTCAAAATATGCCATATTTTTCTATAAACACTTTTGTTTAATTGGAGCTGGTGGATTCTATGATTTTTAAGTAAACTCAATTCTCTGTAGTTTTTTTTCTGAGCAATGAGTCTATAAAACATGACAAGTTGTCTATGATTTATTTTAAAGTATAATCCTACTATAGGCAAGAAAGATTTAATTTAACCTTAAAGGAGCAGGCACTTTGAATGTGTCCAAGTTCCACTGCTATTGGTTGAGTGCCCACACGTGTCTCTTGACCTTCAGTTGAATTTTCATGTCACATTGCTCTGGCTATTCCTTTCAAACAAATAAAGCATGTTTTTCCTCTCCCACAATTTTATTATTTCTGTACGTGTGTTTAAAGATTGCTATGCCCCTAAACACCCATGTTTGATACTTTGAATGTAATATATTACAATTTTTATGCTTTATTTCACATTCGTAAAAAGTGTCCTATTTTGGAAAATCACAAATAATAGGAACTTATTGAAATAGTAGGATTAGGATCACATGATACAACATTTATGCACCTAAATTCAACCAATCAGTAAATCAACCAACAAACAAGTAAGTCGATGTGAATTTTAACTGGAGCGCTTATAAAAGCAATAAGTAATCTTAATTTTAAATAGTTCAATTAAATCTCCACTGACAGTTTTGCCTGGCATCACTGTCATTCAGTCTCCTGCATCTTTAACAGGAGAGTAACAGCTTCTACTTTAGATTTCTAGGTCATTTGGGGACATTTTCTTTCAATAAAGACCGGTTCCATCAACATTCAGAGTCTGTCATCACAAATCAGTATTTTAACATAGGAGAGAAATGGCTTCACAACTTCATCTTCTGCACTAACAATGCCACCATTTACATAAACTTTGGGGGAAAATATAATAGTTCTTGAAGCCATTGTTTGTATGACTGCAGCTTATAGAGATTTTTCAGCCATTTCTCTTAAGACTTGTATTTATTGCTAAGAGTTTTTAAAAAATTATGTAGAAGTTGTTCCTGAATGTTTCATAATATTAATGTATTGTAAAAATTGGTTTTGAACTAATGCTACATCTATAGAATAGTAACATCCTTGTGGTATGTTATTGTTGCACACCTGCTAATTCATTATACAACAACATAAAGAAATGAGAACTGTGGGAGCATAGATGATACTCTTTTTATAAGTAGCTTATACATTTAGGTTGCAATAAACAACATTATTATTATTGTAATATTTTAATAATTTTACTTCTATTGCCTAAGATTGTCAGAGGTTTTGGAAGCAGTCATACCCTGATTGTACTTACTGCTGCCCAATAAAATCCTTACTTTTATATCCAATAGCTCTCCCTAAGCTGGATCACTCAGTAGCTACTTTTTTAAAGCTTAATTTTTTGAAAATCATGGTGCAAAAGTTCATGCTGTTCTTTTCTACACTTTTATTAAATTTAAACTCACTTTTCCAAATATTTTATATTTATAAAAAAATCTAATATCTACATATTTGGTCTTAAATTACTCAGCCTCTTCACATTTTACATCTCTTATAGACACCTGTTTTACATTATCCTTATTATATCTTCATGTCACGCTCAAAAGATAAAGCAAATTTTAGATGTCAGAATAATTTATCTGTAGAATTAGTTTCAATATTGAATACGGTTTAACCAGGAATTTTTTTTATCAACTAAACAGGCACAAAACTATAGAAAATAGACTAATGTGTCTATCCTGAGGGAGCATTGGCCCTAATAAGTTTTAGTCAATCCTGAACCATGTGGTTTCTATACATAAGATCACCTCATGGTCCATGATAGCTGATGGAGCATCAGTCATTACATGTGCATTGTGCAGGAAGGAAGAAAGGAGGAAAAGATAAAGACATTGTTCAACTTAATACATATATATTTCTATATATATATACACTGAGTGGCCAGATTATTATGACCACCCCATCAGTACTTCGTGGGGCCATCTTTTGCCTTCAATACTGCGGCGATTCTTCTTGGCAATGACTCCATGAGATGTTGAAAGGTGATGGGAAGGATCTGACACCATGCCTGATGAATACCACTGTCCAGTTCTGTGAGATTTGATGGTTGCAGAACCAGCTGCCTGATGGCTCTTTTAACTTCGTCCCACAAATGCTCAATTGGATTGAGATCGGGTGATTGTGGGGGCCACCTAAGCAAGGTAAAGTATCCCTCATGTTCTTGAAAGCATTCAGTGAGAAATTATAGCTAATTTGCCCACAAATGTCAGGTGGTCATAATAATCTGGCCACTCACTTTGTGTGTGTGTGTGTGTGTGTGTGTATAGACAACCAACTATTTTATAGTGCAATTGACAGATATGAAGAATGAGACAAGATGTGGTTTATTATATTTTTAATATTATATTTAAGATAACATTTGCTTATGTTATCTGAATTATATTTATTAATAATGTAGTTTTGGTCTCTGTACACATAAATGTGGTTTCTAGTTGTTTATTTTTATGTTTTTGTATCAAATTTACTTATTTTTTCTTTTAAATGATTGAAAAATTTTATTGCTGTTTTTATGTCATTAAAGATTGCAAGTTGCACACCAATTAGATATCCTTAACATTTTAAAGGATATGAAATGAGCAATTTTCTTGTTTTTGAATAGTTACTAAATATTTTCACAATTTGTTTATTTAAATATTTATATATCTTTACTTCATTTTGAATTACTTCCTTTTGCAACATAGTAATGAAACATTCACATTTATTAACACAGAGCTCATCAATCTATCCTCTATAATTTTAATATATTACTTGTATCCAAATTCTGATTGTTGTATTTGTTTTCCCTTTTCTATAATTTGACTAAGAAGTACTATATCAAGCTTGTTACCCTTTAAGAACAAAATCTGCATTTTAAATAAATGACTGCTTTTCTCTTTGGAAAATAATGTCCCAGCTATTATATTTATCTTTATTGATTAGTATGAGCCATATCATTTTTTTAGAGAATTAGTTAAATGTTTTATTCATTTTAAATGTCACTTGCTTATCAATGCAAGTTTTTTTAAAGTTATGCATATTTCTTCATAAATCTGTAGCATTACAAATCTCCTGAAGGACTTACTGGATATAACTTTTGAGGCATGAAGAAGATAATGTAAATTATCTTGTCTTCAAGGAAACCATACATAATGTAAGTACAGGTTTACTGTCTGCATTCTATTGAGATGGACCTGGTTTGCATCCACTGTAATATATACAGTATTATTAATTTACACTTTTATTCCTTTTTTACCATGCAAGCATTTCCCAAATAATATTTATGTGCAAATGCGTACTTGAGAAATAAAGATAGCAAAATCCTATTCAAGTATGTTGCTGGTACATATAAATACTAAAACATACACACAACAAATCTAAACTATTTTACAAATTAAGACAACCAACTATTTTTTTATGTAGTATTAAATGTTTTTATACAAGTACTAGAGGCTCAGTGCATGAAATTGTGCACCTGTAGGGTCCCTAGGCCTAGCCTGGAATCAGGGACATCTTCTGACCTCTCGCCAGTCCCCAGTCCTGCCCTGCCACCACCCACCCGGTTCTCTGTGGTTCCCCATTCACCATGCTATGATCGGAGCCTGCAGGCCGGTGGGGGGAGGGATCAACCAGTGGTCAATGCACCTCATAGAGACTGGTCGAGTGGCCGTTCCAATCATTATGGTCACTGGCCTTTTATTATATACGATTAGCCTTTTAGACGTAATTACCTACCAAGACACTAAATAAGAATTTAGTTCTTATACTTTAGAACAAAACACAATGTGTCTACCAATACAGTTTTTCATAAAATCTTTGCATGCTGCTCAAACTTGCTTAGTCATTTGGTCACTTTTTATTACTTTAAAAAGCATAGGCAACTTTCCAAGATATTTTTTAAAAAATCACTTTATTCTTTCCTTATGGGAAAGGTCATACTAAGTCCACTAACACAGTACAAGGATTCATAATAATAAGAGGTTACATATCATACCTAAGCAGGAGTGGTCAGAGAGAATTTATTGAAAAATTATTCTTATACCCTTCAGACTTCATCATTTTAATTCTTCAGCATTTATAAGCTCTCTTCAGCAGACTCATTAATATTTTGTTTTACTTAAACAAGTGCACATTTTAAATGAGCCATGTTGGAACTAGCTGGCCAAAAGCCACCTGCCCCCTCCCCCCGCCTTTAGTCCAGCCATATTGACCTTCTTTGCATATCAATGGCCCCATTTCTCATTTTCCCTTTGTCAAGCAGAGCTGATCCAAGCACAAAGCTTCTTTTGAATTAATAGAAGATGAATACCGGGGTCAGTTTATTAGACCTGGAAGGAGAGAAGAAATGAACTCAACAAGCAAAGAAGCAATCTGGAGTACAATCAAGGACAAGAACAAAATGGGATTTATACTGTGTGCATTGCCTCATATTCTCTTTCAGTTTTAATAGTAAAGAAATAGCCTTTCCAATTTTTAATTTTACTCTTGTTCATTTTTATTATTTAATAACCTAAATTGACTGTGTATGTGTAAAGAGTAAAATATTTATCTGTAGGTAATCTGCAGATAATAGGAAAAGAAACAATTTGCAAATATATTGATATGCTAAGTAAAGTGCATCTTATAGAAAAAGCATTGCGTATTGTATTGTTTTATTTTTATTATTTTTTGAATCCTCACTTGAGGATATTTTTCCATTGATTTTTAGAGAGAGTGAAGTGGAGTAAGGAAGGAGAGAGAGAGAGAGAGAGAGAATGAGAGAGAGACATTGAAATGAGAGAGACACATCAATTAGTTGCCTCCCACATGTGTCCCTTACCCAAGCCAGGGAATGAGCCTGCAACCAAAGTATGTGCTCTTGATTGGGTTAGAGCTGCACTCTAACCATTGAGCTCACCAGCCAGGGCACTGTGTTGTTTTAAAGCAACACTGCTCAATGGATGCATAATGTAAGACACATATGTAATTAAAACTTTTCAAAAAACCATCCTATATAATAAAAGGGTAATATGCAAATCGACTGAACGGCAGAAGGACCTGTTGCTATGATGTCCACTGACCACCAGGGCAGATGCTCAATGCAGGAGCTACCCCTTGGTGGTCAGTACACTCCCACAGGGGGAGTGCCACTCAGTCAGAAGCCAGGCTCATGGCTGGCGAGCACAGAGGCGGTGGCGGGAGCCTCTCCCTCCTCCATGGCAGCACTAAGGATGTCAGACTGTGGCTTAGGCCCTCTCTTCATAGGGAGCAGGCCTAAGCCATCAGTGAGACATCCCCTGAGGGCTGCCCAATTGCTAAAGGCACAGGCCAGGCTGAGGGGCCCCCCTCCCCCGCCTCCCTGAGTGAATGAATGTTGTGCACTGGACCTCTAGTGTTAAAAATAATTTAAGAGATGCAGGAGAATTTAGCTTTATTACTATAATTTATTTAACCCCAAATATCCAAAATACTATTTCAAAGATAATTAGTTTAAAATTATTCATGGGATATTACTTTTTTTGGCATATTAAGACTTCAACATCAGCTATGCCTTTTATACTTCATGGTACATTTCAATTTGTAATAGCCATACTTCTGTCAAACAAAAAGAGCCCACACTTATAGAAAATAATTATAATAGTTCATTTTAGCCAATAATTGAAGATGTGCCTGGAAGCAAGATCTCAAGGGATTAAGAAAATGCTCTGGAGAATGGCAGTTTGGCAGGTTATTTATTTTTTTTAATACATTTAGAATCAAAGGAGAAAACATAAGGAAAGTTACATGAAATTTATTAGTGGTAGACTAAGAAGGTGGGGAAACCAAAGGAAAAATCTGTAAGAATGCATGAAAAGTAAAATGAAGAAATATATACTTACTAGAAGCCCAGTGCACAAAACTTGTGCACTGGTGGGGGCGGGGGGGGGGCCCTCAGCCTAACCTGTGCCCTCTCACAGTCTGGGACCCCTCGGGAGATAACCACCTACTGGGTTAGGCCCACTCCCCTGGTGGCAAATGGCATGCCCCATTCAGCGGTGCCTGCCCCGTCTCCCCTGGTTGCACATCGCAGGCCCAGATCCTGCACTGGGGAGGGCAGCGGCTTGGGATCTCACTGCCGCCCACCTCAGGGAGGCACAGCAGGATCTGCCTGCAGTATGCAAATTTAATGGTCATCTTTGTTGGGTTAATTTACATACTCTTCTGATTGGCTGATGAGTGTAGCAAAGGAACGGTCAATTAGCATCTTTGTCTTTTATTACTGTAGATTTTATATTGTTGGTGCAGAAAAGTTAACACTCAATAGATATGGCATGCAGGTAACAAGATAACAGTGAGAAGTTTTGTGGTCATTGTGGTTATTCCTCTGAGTCTGGAAAAGATCGTTACTGACATGCCAAGGTTTGTTATCCTAGATGCATAATAATAATGGACAGGGCTCCCTTAAAGTAAAGATAAACATTTTTCTAAGGAGGTATAGGCCTAGGACTTGACCACCCACCATAACTTGCTTAATTAGGAATTTATGATCAGATCACTGGGTGTCTTAACTT
>NW_006291015.1:2658567-2663814 GCF_000327345.1 Myotis davidii
CATGCATGCCGTTCCCCAAGTTTTTCAGGTTTGTTATTTAACTCCTTTTTCATTCACATTTCAAATGCTCAATAAGCATATGAAATTATGGGGCTACTGTATTGGATAATGCAGGTCTAAAAAACAGATCATTCCAATGATGACTAAGAATAATCTTTCAAATTATCCCAATGATGACAAAATAATCATTCCAATGGTGACTAAACATAATCTTTTAGATGTTCTTTTGGATAACCATCAATGCATTCAAACATTTAGTATATAGCTATTAACAGATATGTCATAAAATCTGCATGACCAAGATAATATTGAGCATCTACTGCTTGGATTAGATGAAAGCATCTTTATTTCCTTCCACTCCTCCATGCTATATTTTAACAGTAATAAAATACAAAAATATTGTACCAGCATCGGCACTGATTGTTTTCACTTTTATGTCTAGTTAGCTCAATTTTTGGAAGGATAAAATTTATTCAGGAAATAAATTTTCAAAGATCTTTGTTTCATGGTCTAGTTAACTACATTACAAATGACTAGACTTTATACAAATTACTTCAATCTTTGTGACTCAGAAAAACTGATTTGCAATAATTGTAAAGTCATAATTATAATGAATTCACAGGTAATCTGTGAGTACAGGCAGAATTCTACCTATCCCCCCAACACCCAAGATAACATGTTTTGATGGCTGGAACCTGTGAATGTGCCAATTCATTCCCATGATCATGTTTTATTATATAGCACAGCTAACCTTAAAATAAGGAAATTATCCTATACACCTCACCTAATCACGTGAGAGTTTGAAAATAGCATTTTTTTTTTCCTGGCTCTGGCAAGAAAAGTCCAAAAGATTCAAACCAGGAAAAGGATCCAATATGCTCCTGCTAATTTGAAGATGAAGGTGATCACTTGAAGATGCTAAGGAAGACATTTGACTGACAGCCATAAAAAAGATAGGAAGTACCAGTAGGTTCTACTTCTGTAAGGAACTGGATTCTGTCAACAATGTGAATACATAAGCTCAAAAGCAGATTGTTCCCCAAAGCCTACAGATAGTAAACCAGTGCCCTGACATTTTGATTTTGGTTCAATGAGACCCTGAACAGATAATCTGTTGAGCCATACCAGTCTTCAGAATTAACAAAACTATAAAATAATAAACTTGCATTGTTTTAAGACACTAAATTATGGTGATTTTTTATGACCTAATAGAAACTAATATGCTTTGGGAGAATATCTTGAAACCTCTAAATTTTTTTATGACTTTTAAGAAATATAATCGAAACACAGAATACATTAGATTCTCTCTTTAAACTCATTGCAGATAAATAAACTTTATATGTTCTATGACCAAATACAGAAGTTTTCTGATTTATCCTTTTTTTAGCCATGAAGTATTTAAGATTATTAATAAACAAATGAAAAGACATTATTACCACTGAATAACCAAAATATTATATTCCTATTAATAGAATATATAGAATGCCATTGAAAAGATATATTCCTGTTCATAGAACATATAGAATGCCATTCAAAAGTTACTTTTGTTTTTGTCCCCAGTACCATAGAATGGAGTGAGGTAATTCTGTTAAGTAAATCAGATAATAATATGAAAGATATTGGTAACTAGATTATAAAAATGATATTGAAAATTAACAGAAAGAATGTATGTCTATAAAAGGCTTTTAATATCAAGTTAAATATTTAATTAATTGCATATATATCAAAAATAGTAACTATCATGGTATTCAACACAGGTTGATGAATTTGAATAATCTTTAATGATATTTAAAATCTCAATGATTGAGACAAAAATGCTTATCTGACTCAATATAGTGCATTTACTATACAATTCAGGACATATATGAAATATCTTTAAGTGATGATAATTTTCCATTGAATACACACACGTTTTTTAGATTGCAGTGTCAACTCAGGTCATCTGAGATGCAAAAGTCGAGATAAAATTAGAAGTACAAGAGATTATTAAGGAATCATCTAAGAAGGAGAAAGGCAGAGGGAGCAACAGAAAAAAGGGGGAGCTTTCATACTGTAAATCAGCACTGAACTGTGAAATAAGAGGGGAAAAAGAAATATAAGAGGGGTAGTCAGTTTTCTGGGTTATAGCACAGTCTCCAAATGTTTTGTTCAGTCCAAGCAGAAGTTTTGTATTAGGTGAATTCTACAATGTATGTTTTTGGACTCTGAAATCTGTTCCATTAGTGAGTTTTCTATTTTTGTGTTAATACCACACTATTATAGATCTTATTATCTGGTAGTGTAAATCTTCCAACTTTTTGTTTTTCTCTTATTTTTCTTTAAACTTACCCCACAGATCCTGGCTATATCCATTTCTATATGAATTTTAGAATTAACTTGTCAATTTTTTTAAAGCCCAGCTGGAATTTGATTAAGATTCCATTAAAGTTAAAAAATAATTTGAGGAGAAATGCCTTATTTATATTGATAGCTTTGAATATATAAACATGGAATAATTACCTATCCATTTATTTAGATACTAGCTGTACCCGGCCACGTGTTGCCGTGGCTCAGTCTGGCTAAATGGAAAAGAAAGAAAAGAGAAAGTGCACGTTTCTAATATGTTTAATTTCACAATACTTGTGGGTATACAATATTTTTTGTTGTTCCATTGTCTGTGCAGTTATAGAAATTGTCTGGTTTGCCGACTCTAGAACACGCGACATATAATTGTCCATGTGAGAAGTAATCCGTGTCTAGATCTAAACCGCACAATTCTAAAGATTGGCCCTGACCTTTGGCCCTGACCTTTGTTGATGGTGATAGCAAATGCCAATTGAATTGGGAATTGCAATCTCTTAAATTGAAATGGCATATCCATGGGAATCATAGGAATGTGAGGAATGGGAAATCTTCACCTTTGAAAGGTCCTGTCAAGATTGTTGCTTCTATGACGTTGCTCATTAATTTTTTACTGCAAGCTGTGTGCCGTTGCAAAGCTTTGGCTACTTGATATTTTGCAACATGATAATTGGCACACTGATTTTCAATTGTAGTATGTGCAGTGGCATCCCTGGCAGATCGAGTGAATTCAAAAATTCTGTTGGTTAATTAACTGCTTCATCTGCTTCCACAACAGTGTCGAGGGACTTGTATGTGACTGCCTCACTTTGAATGTTAGACTGAATAATATTGATAAGTTCATAGACGTCTTTGTTCTTGGCCGCAAGACTAGCTCGTTCACTCAGCCAATCGTGATTCTTATAATTGGTTTGAATATTGGGAAATACTTTTCCAACCAATTCTATACAATAATAGATATATAGCTATATAAAATCATGCGTGTATTCGAATGCAATGTTGTGCCAAAATTTCAAAGCAATTGGTGAAGAAATTTCGGAGATTTAAGATTTTGAACAAACGAATATTTACATTTTTATTTATATAGAAGATATTTACTTTTTCTCATAATAATTATGTGTATATTTTGTTCATTTTATTGATTTTTTATACTCTGCTTGATAGTGCAGTATAACCATGGTCTAATAAATATCTTCCAATAGTGCTATGGAATATAAACAGACTAGACACTCAACATTCTAGAGAAATAGAGTACTTGAGTTCTATACTTTTAAATGCTTTTTGTTTTTTTTTCATTAATAAAAATTTCTAATTAATAATCTTGCCTGTAGTCCACTGTGTATTTGGTGACTGAACACCTAAGGAGAAAAATCAAGGGAGTACTGCAGAATTCCAGTGCTATAATTACCTATTCATATTTCCCAAGGATATATATTCCTTAGATCAGTAATTTGTGTAGATCAGCCCATAGAATAATTATCTTTTCACATGTACAATGATGTCTCTTTCTGAAATAGGTCAAGACAATTATGAAACCAAAGGCATATTATAAACTAGGCCAATACTTTACTCTCTAGGCTATCTCTTTATTGAGCCATACCTAATTGAGACTCCCAATCAAACTCCACAGTAAAGATAATTTGCTGAGTTGACCTGGTAACATTGCTCAAATAACCCACTGCAAATGTTATAAGCTGCTGTATATTAGACAAATAAGAGCTCAAATCTATTATGAAATTCCTACTAGAAGATTTAATTAGAACATTTAAAGGAAAATTTATTTACTTTTTAGACACAAAAATTAAATAAAAATATTTTCAAGAGCTAATATGAATAAAGGTAGTAGGCTGACTATATGAAAATTATCTAAGGTGCTTCTAAAAACACATATGTCTACCCATATGCCTTCTTCTCAGCCTGTTTGGTAGATATGAGCAAATACTAGATAATAAAGAGCCAATATGCTAATTAGACTGGACAGCAGAAAGACCTTCAGGAACAACCTTCCAGAATGAGCATTGGGCAGAGCCATGAGGCAGCCAGGCTGCAGGGGCAAAGGCAGCCAGGGCTGTGAGGACTGAAGCAATGGGACTGTGAGGACTGAGCCTCTTGCAGAATTTCATGCATTTGGCCTCTAGTACAATATAAATTTAAAAAATCCAAGGTGATTATTCTATGCAGTTTGATAAAAAAATAAACAACTACTAAGCATTGTCCCAGTTATATAATACTAGAGGCCCGGTGCACAAAATTTGTTCACGGGTAGGGTCCCTAGGCCTAGCCAGCAAACAGGACTGATCTGTGGGGCTACCAGCAGGGCGATGAGAGGGCCCCCACTGGCACCCGTCTTGGCTGGCCTGGGGCCTGCGGGCTGTGGGCAGCTCCTATGCTGAGCATCTGGCCCCTGGTAGTCAGTGTGCATCATAGTGACCAGTCATTCTGCCCGTGGTTCTGCTATTCAGTCGATTTGTATATTAGGTTTTATTATATAGGATTATAACTATTATTGCTTTAAGGCATAGAGAAATACAGTAGAGGGATATAAAATCCTTACAAGTATTTGTTCTCATCTGGCATTGCTATTTTGCCTAATTATAGTCAGATTTCCCTCTTTTAACAACTGAAACCAATATGATTTGCCACATAAACACATATAGCTTATTTACCTTCTCTCTCTCCCTCTCTCTCTCTCTCCATATATATATCTATCTATCTATATATCTATATCTATATCTATATCTATATCTATATCTTTTAAAAAATGCTGGTTGTTAACCACTTACAGGTTGCCACTAGTTCTAGGAATCCAATTATACAAGCACTCCAGGTGACTTTTTTTAAATTTTTTTTTTGGGGGGTGTGTTTTTTTCTTTGGAGACAGAGGAAGGGAGATGGGAAGGGAGAAAA
>NW_006291015.1:2664937-2668478 GCF_000327345.1 Myotis davidii
ACTGGTGGGGGAGGTGGCTGGGGGTATGTCCCTCAGCCCCACTTGTGCCCTATCACAGTCTGGGACCCCTCGGGAGATAAGCACCTGCTGGCTTAGGCCCGCTCCCCAGGGGGCAGATGGCAGGCCCCATCCCTCGGTGCTTGCCTCGCCTCCCCGGGTCGCACACGTGGCAGGGCTGTTCGGGTGCTGGGGCACCACCTCGGGTCGTGCACATGGCAGGGCCGATCCTAGGGTTGGGGCTCCGCTCTGGGTCGGGTCACACACGGGACGACCCGGGCGGGTTGCACACAGGATGCCCGGGCAGGCCGACAGATCACTGCTGCCCCGCCTGGCCACTCCGGGCGGGTCAGACACGGACACCCGCTGCCCTGGGTCGCAGATAGCAGGCCCGGATGGCGGTAGGGCAGACGGAATGGCGCTGTCCTGCACTGCCTGCAGTATGCAAATTAGTCGCCATCTTTGTTGGTGGTTAATTTGCATATCGTGCTGATTAGCCAATAAGAGGTGCAGCGAAGGTACAGTCAATTACCATGTTTGTCTATTATTAGATAGGATATATAAGCTTAAGTGACCATTACAACCAGACAACCTGATGACCGAATAACCAGCCAATAGCTATGACACACACTGACCACCAGGGGACAGATGCTCAACACAGGAGTTGCCCCCTGGCAGTTAGTGTGCTCCCACAGCCAACCTCCCATGGCTTGCCAACCTCCCACGGTCCCTCCCATTGGCTGGCCGGCCAACCTCCTGCAGTCCCTCCCCCCAGCCAGAAGGCCCAATTGGCCCTGATCTCTGGCCAGGCCAAGGGACCCCACCCGTGAACAAATTCCTGCACCAGGCCTCTAGTTTATAAATAAAGAATGTCTGAATAATCCAAGACATTTATGTATTCCACTTTTTGAAGTCTGAGGATTCAGCAGAATTTAATGGGAGCAGTCTACCATGCCTTTTCATTTACCTTAGGCAATAACATATCTTAACATTGCTATTACTTGAAGTATGCATTTGACAACTAAAAAAAGAAATGTTTTAAGAAAAAAATTTCAAAATTTCATTTTCAACATTATACATACAATCAAATAATTCAAGTTATTCTAGGACCACAAATTAAAGGTTGACTTTATTTTGGAGAATTATTATTTTCTCCAGCTTAATTGTGATATTGTTATCTTTACAGTGAGAAGAATCCATAGGATGAGATAGATTGATAATGGAAATCCAAATTTATACAATCCCGTCCCTCAACGATTGAGCTACCTAAAACAGAAATATTTCCTTATAAATTTTGGAAATTTGAAACAATGAATTCTTCAGTCCTAGGTTTTTGTTTGACTATAGCTGTACATCTAATATATTTAGCTACTCTAATTTATATTTTCCCTTTAATATCTGCATTTACAGCACAAAAGAATACTGAAATGAGTATGAGTGAGTATTCTTGTTTTCATGGCAATATGTTTGCTTGCATAAATCCATAAGAATCTGGTTTCTTTATAATAGGATACATAAAGCCCATTTTATTAACCAAGAGTTTGACTGGAATGTCAAGTGAGAGAGACGTGCCTAGACGATAGAGGTCAGCAAAACTTTAAGGAATAAAGATTGACTTTAAACCAATAATAGCTCCTTGAAGAAATGACTTTGTACCTTGCTTATTCATATCATGTATGTCAGTCTTTCCAGAAAAAGAGTGAAGGTTACTTTCCTGGGAGATGGCCATAAAGGACCTTAAGATGTTTTGGGAACCTTGAGAACTTGAGGAACTCATCCAATTCTGTAGGTATTGCATCCAAGCCTGATGACAACTTTGTGGCTTGACTTCTTTGTCCTGAAAGGCTAATTAAAGTTCAATCTGTAAATTCCTTATGAGATTCCAGCAAAGCAGTTTCAAGAGAGCCTATATGATCAATTACTATTCTTGTTGTGTTCATTCAAATAATCAGGCCAAATTGAAACTAGACTCAATGCAATAATTTGGTCTTGATTTGGCACTGATAAAATGGGGGTGATTTTATTGAAAGAAATTGTGTCTCAATATAAAATACTTAGATCAGTTAATTGTCTTCAAAGTTTTATTTTTCACTTATGAACAGGGTGGATCCCAAAGTCTTCTACCTCCCTCTCCAATAATATTGGAATTTGTAACACAGCTTATCTCCACCAGGTTGCAAGCCCTACTCATACTCAGATAATGAATGAGGAGGCCCAGGGGCTCCTCTGGACACCTATTGGCCCATAATTATTTTCCCACTGTAGCCCCAGATACAATTGGCATTGGGGAACATGTTGATTGACTTTGAAGTTGACACATGAGATACTTATTCAGTTTTAAATATAAGAATGACTAACAAAAGTCAAGAAACCATCTAGGTAGGGGAAGGTACCAGACAGATGCAGTAAAAGGCCTTTCTCCAACCAATAGAGTGTCAATTAGGGGATTTTAAATTGTCACACACTTTTCTCTATATGCCAAAATGTGCAATGCTCTTGCTGGGACGAGATTTGTTATGCAAGCTGAATGCTCAGGTAACTTTTTTTGTCAGAAAAACAACAGCTTCACCTTCAGGTTCCGCCACAGCATGTGTTACATTTCCAGATGTGCTTAGCCTGTCCAGAATGAACAGAAGGAGAATTAATCCCACCAGAAATCTATGAAAGAGTTCAGTTATTCATCTGAGGAAACTCCCTACCTGTTCCAACCTGAAGACAAAGTACTCTTGAAGAACTGGAAAAATCAGAGATCTGAACATCAACTGGATAAAAAGTGGACAGGTACGAGTCACACCTCTTTAAAGTTTATATGGATAAAGCCATGGATCTACCACACTCAGGTAAAAAGGGCCCTGCCTGAAAAGGAAGAGGAAAGTTCTGCAACAACATGCTCCCTCTAGGCTATTAAAGATGTCTATGGCAGTAACGAGCATTAACCATGTTATGTAGTGTTCCCGAAGAAATTAAATGTTCACGTGTGTTTCAGAGACAGTCCTGGGCCTATAACTGTTTATGGAACAAGACTGATCCTGGACACTGTTTTTCAGGATCATTACTTGCCCTTTTTCAGTCCATCCAGGAAATCAGACCTGCTACTGGACTAGCTCAGTCAACCTCCTCCTCGAGTAGCTCAGGATCTTCCAGGATACATCCCCAGTGGGGATGAGTATCTCTTTGGTTATACTCTCCTGCCATTGTGGGGAGTGGCAGCTCACCAACATTTGCATAACCAATTTAAAATAGGAATAATTATCTAATCTAATAAAAGAGAAACATGCAAATTGACCGTAACTTTGCAATGCCCCAAGCCACGTCCACCAGCCAATCAGAACGACTATATGCAAATTAATCCAACCAAGATGGTGGCCGGCAGCCACGGAGCTGGAGCAAGCAGGACGCTTGGTTGCCCTGGCGATGGAGGAAGCCAAGCTTTCAGCCGGCCCTGGCCGGCTGTGACCTCTGCTAAAGGCAACAAAGTTTCAGTTATAGAAAATAAATAAATCCCAGATACCTGCTTCCAGCCAGTCTCACTGGGAGCTGGGCT